>NC_056726.1:418430927-418458427 GCF_019279795.1 Protopterus annectens | reverse complement strand
GATTCACTTATTGGACTGTGCAGGTAAGCTTCTTTTAAGTCCAAGATTGGCAACCAGGCACCTTTGCCTAGCATAGAAAGCAGCTGATGAAGAGTTAGCATTTTGAATTTTATGATTACCAAAAAGGTGTTTAGAATAGAGAGGTCCACGATAGGACACCAGGAGCTGTCTTTTCTGGGTACCAGGAAAAGACTTGAGTAAAAACCTTGTCCCCTTTCTTCTGCTGGGACAGGGTGAATAGCCCTGATACTTAGAAGAGAGAAAACCTGCTGTTGAGCCTCTGCCCACTGATTTGAGGGTAGGTCTGGCCAACCGTTTGGGGTTGGTAAGGTGTGGAAGTGGAATCTGTATCCATGGGAAACTATATTTAAAACCTTTTTGTCCTGGGTAATGAGTTCCCAGTTTTTTGCATGCAGGGCGATCTTTCCCCTTAAGGGAGCAGGCAGTTGAGCAGGGCTTGGAAGGTTTAAGGTTAAGTCATTGTGTCAGTTTTCCATAGGGGTGTCTTACTACTTCCAGCTTTGGAAGTCAGAGCCTCCCACTGCTTAGACCTGTGAGTACCTTGAGATTGTAGCCTTGGTGGTTTGCTGTTCCTGGGTTTGGACTGAGAAGGCCTGGAAGAGACAGGAAAGGACCAATTCTTAGAAGGCCAATGCCTACTAAATCTGGAAGGCTGTACTTGCAGGAATTCTTTAACAGTTTGCATAGATTTAGCTTTTTCCTCCATCTTTTTAAGCACTTCTTCTGCTTTGTTGCCAAACAGGCGGTCTTATTTATTTTATTTATTTATTTTATTTAACATTTGTTGACCGGGAAAGTCCGACTAGGTTCCACAGATCCTGTTTTCAGCGGAGGCCCGGGGAGAAATGCTCCAGATGGTCTTGGTTTAAGGGAGCATCCAGTAATTTAGCTTTAACATGATCTGGCAAATTTTGCTCCTTAAGCCAAGCATGCCTTCTAAGAACAGACCCACTGACAGCAGCCCTGCAAGATGCTTCTAAAGAGTCAAAACCACATTGCAAAGTATGTTTACCAACTTGTTCAGCAGAATGCATTAAATCTTGTAATTCTTTGTTTTCAGCACAGTCAGGAATCAACATCATTTTCTGTTTAAGTAGTCCCATAATATGCTGCTGATACTTTAACATATGAAACTGGCAGTTTAAGGCCCTAATGGCCAAAGTAGCAGAAGTGTATACCTTCTTACCCCATCTGTCCAAGGCCCTGGAATCTCTATCAGAGGGGGTAAGGTTTTTGGCAGTAGTAGCCTTTATGCCTTTAGGTCCCTGGGAAATGGTCTCTGGGTCCACAGTAGGATTCTTGAAGAGGAACTTGTGAGAGTCAGGTACTCTGTAATACCTGTCAGGTTTCCTGGGAGCCTGATGTAAAGTATCTGGGGCCAGGCTAGACTCCAAGAAGGCATCATCTACAATGTCCAGGACAGGAGGGATAGCTAAAGGCCTGTGTTGAGGTAGGAGTAAGAATTCTCTAAGCCTCTTTTTGGTGTCAGAGTAATCCTGGCTTTCCTAGCGGAAATGCTCCCTAAGGGTGTGCAAGGTTTCACCAAAAGAAAAATCTCCTGGAGGGGAAGCAGAGGGTATGGAGTCCTCTGCATCAGAATCCTCATATGTAGAGAAGGGCAAATCCTGGTAAAAAGAAGAAACAGAAATTTCAGAATGCTGATCAGAAGAATCAGAAGGAAAATCAGTTCTAGGTCTTTTAGAGGGTGAAGGCTGGCTTCCCCTAATTAAAGTAATAAGGTCTTCAACCATTCTTATCATTTGTTTTTTAGGCATATGGGCGGCATGACCATACAGTTTGGATGTCGGTTTTCTAGGCGTGGGTCGAATTTTAGGCCTTGAAGAAGATGGCGTTGGTTTGAAATGCAAGTCAGTAGGCCTGAATACACCCTCAGAAGCCAGTACCTGCACAGTCGGACCCATCCAAGGTAGTCATATCTGCAGGTTCCATGGTCGAAGAAGCATCTCGCAGCATACTGGACTCCAAATGGGTCTCAGTAAAGGCCTGCGAATCTGAATTAGCGGGTATCAGGGGCTGCAAAAGCACCTCACTGAGTACCGGCGAACTGGCAACTAGCTTAACAGAAGCGTCATCGGCAGCTTTGGACCTATGCGGTCTGTCTCTGTCTTTATCTTTACGTTTTTTTGGAATGTCGGTAGTCAGATGGCTTACCGAAGCCATTTCTGGATAATTAAACAGAGTACCGAAATAGTTTGATGCAAAAATGAACAGACGATGAACAGTTGGAGGATTGAATAAGGCGCAAAACAGACAGTGAGGGACGTTGTGGTCTGGGCCTAAGCAAGGAATGCAGTACGAATGAAAATCTTTGAGGTATTTGCTTTCCACAGGTAATACAATTGTTAACTTTTACTGACATTGATTTAGAACAAGAAAAAGGATCCCCAACGGGGTACTTAGCTTTTTAGAAGACTTCGGTTCTGAAACACAAAAATGAAAATTTCACAAGTTGGCCGACCGGCATTTGCAAACTGCTTCTGCTTCAGGCACCACGTGGCAAGAAAGACTGATGTAATGGTGTCGGCTGCATGCTTTATACCCCTGACGACCTGACGTCATGGAAGAAGAGATAGCATCCGATGCAGGGATCCAAGACTTTGACATTCAGGCCGGCTGAAGGTTACCTGCAGGCAGATAACCCAAATGTAATGATTACAACAGTGAAATACGAAGAACATGTACACATTTGTGTCCTACAGTCATTGCCATAGTAGACAGCTGCTTATGGCAGTTAATTGAACAGTTTTCTCATAAAAATGTTGGCTACTATGTTACGTTAAACTTCTCTGTAACTATATTTTGAGTACTTGCATCTGTATCTCGCACTATGTTACTCTACATTATATTGTGTGTGTGTGCGTGTGTTTCTCCTGAACTAAGCCTGAAAATGGTCCATCATAATCAGTGCTCTACCCTGCTAAACAAATAGAAACAAAACTAAACAGAGTGGCAGGGCTAATGCCACCTAGTTCTTGTAGACTACCCATTAAGCAAAGGGGTGGATGCTTTATTCCTATAAACTATTCTGCAGAAGTATGAGGACAGCTATACATCTAGGCTTCATTTAAATTAGTGCAATGTTGTCACCTCCTGGTTCTGGCCCAGAGTTTCTTACCAGTGTGCAGAATTTGGGTAACTAATTCTTAATGGCATCTAAAAGAAAACCTTAAAAAGCTTCTTCTCTCAGGCCCTGGGAAAATGTACTGGCAGCTGGTCCCTGGGACACTGCCAAGATAGACTTTTCAGCACAGCAGACATGAACAGAGTGAGTACAAAATCTGCCCCACAACAAGTACCAAAGGACTGGATTTCCTGGGCCCATATTACGACTGAACTCAGTTTCTTCTTACTGGGTTCCAGTGAAGCTGTGAATGGCTACCTGGTTCCTATGACACTACTTGGTCAGTCTGTTCAAATATGCTGTGGCAGTACTTAACATACTGCAACCATGGGGAATTTATTTAGTTTGTTTGCCAGGGGGTAGTACGTCGCGGTGGTGGTGCTGCGGTAGCGTTGTCGCCTCATAGTCAGATGCTGTCCAGTTCGATTCTCAGCTAGAGCGTCTTCTGCGTGGAGACATGCGTGAATGGGCGTACCTTTGTTGAAGGTTGTTCGTCAGGGCTGGTAACTTGGCACATAAAAATCAACTACCAATCATTAATGGAATGGAGTTCTGCTGTGGCGACCCCTAACCGGGAAAAGCCGAAAGACACAACAACAACCAGGGGGTAGTACACTGTTCACAAGAGACCACTTGCAGGTACAACCCAGGGGAAGAAATTCACAAAATATAAAACAGAACAAATTCACAGAGTAATCACAAAAGGTAGATAATCCCATATACAATTTAAACAATATGCAATTATTACCAGACTAGAAAAACAAATATGAACTAATTTTAATAGTAAATATGAGAGGGAAGCAGCAGGGGAGAAAGTACAGTTGTGTAGATGTTCGAGTGTATTCACTGTTGCAGTAACCTGTGGGTTATCCCTGCTGTGGTAGCCTTCGGCCAGCCCGAACACCAGAGTCAATGTTTTTCTGTGATGGCTGCTGTCGCTTGCTATTTGACGTCAGGTAGTCGGTGCTATAAAGCAAGGCAGCCGTCGCCATTACATCAGTTTTTCTTGCCCTAACCAGTCAGAAGCCCAAGTAAACATGGCAAAGTGGTCCTGGTGGCTAAAAGCCACAATGAGAAGCTTATATCTTCTTTCTTTAGGGAGACATAAGGAGTAGGTGTAGGGGGTAGGAGGGAGGGAAACCAGGACTACAACAGTGAATACACTCGAACATCTACATTTATGGTAAGTGCACACAACTGTACTATGTTCTTTGTGTTTCACTGTTGCAGTCATCACCTGTGGGAAGATTCCCAAAGCTGAGGAGATGGGTGGTAGGATTAGTAAGAGACCTAGGCATGAGTCAGCATGCCCTGCAGAATTGCAGAGGTAAACCCTGCCCTAGCCTTAGAAAATAGAGGTAGGTGGTAATGCTTGGTAAAGGTATGGACAGACGTCCAGGTGGCAGCTTCAAGGATGTCCCTGGTGGGAACTCCTCTGAGGAATGCTGTGGAAGTGGGGGCTGCCCTTGTTGAGTGGGTTCGAATAGACTTGGGGGGGGGTTCCCATGTAATCTGTAGCAGAAATGGATACAGTGTGATATCCATTTGGAAATGGTTTGCTTGGAAATGGGCTTCTCCTCTGCCCCTGGAGCAAAGCTGACTAGTAGTTGGTCTGTTTTCCTGAAGGGTTTAGTATAATCCAGATAGTATCTGAGCAGTCTGTGCACATCTAGTGAATGCAAAATTCTTTCCCCTTGTTGTGAGGGTTAGGAAAGAAGGTGGGTAGATGTACGGCCTGGTTGAGAGTCACATTAGATACCACCTTGGGCATAAAGGAGGGATTAGTCTTCAGGGAGACCCTGTCTGCATGGAAAATGATGAAGGGCTCAATGGCCATCAGTGCCTGAAGTTCTGAAACCCTTCTGGCTGATGTGATAGTTAGGAGAAAACCAGTCTTCCAGGAGAGGTATCGTAGTTCTGCTGAAGCAGCAGGTTCAAAGGATGGTAAGGTTAGTTTTTCCAAAACATAATTCAGGTCTCAGGTTGGCATGGGTGGCCTCCTGGGAGGTCTGATATTAGAAGCCCCTCTAAGGAATTGTTTAATCAAAGGATGGGAGAACGGGCTGATCTGTATCAAAATGAGCTGAAATGGCTGATGTGTGGATTTTAATAGAAGAGGAGAGTCCACTATTAAGTAGCTCCGCTAGGTAGTCCAGGATAAGAGGGATGGAAGGTTGTGAGGTATTGCCCCCTCTAGACTGGCTCCAGGAGCAGAATCTTTTCCATTTTCCCTGAGTAAGATTTTCTGGTGCTGGGCCTTCTGGCCTCTGTGATAATGTCTAGGACCTGTTTGCTTAACAGGGTCCCCTTTGTTTGCCTTTAGAGTATTAGCCATGCTGATAGTTTGAGAGTCTGCAAGTCTGGGTGTAGCACCCCCCCCCCCCACCTGAGTCAAAAGGTCTGAGATCAGGGGAAGCAGCCTGGGAGGCTGTAATGTCAGGCTGCGCAGTAAGGCATACCAATGTTGTCTGGAGCAATGAGGATGGCCTTTGGTCTCTCCTCCCTTATTTTCATCAGTACCTTGGGAATAACAGGCAGAGGAGGGAATGCGTACACAAAGAGGGTGTTCCAGGGGAAGGTCAAGACATCCACCTTCCACACTAGGTGGTGGTACTCCCTGGAACAGAATTTTTTCAGCTGATGGTTGAGATGCAAAGCAGAGAGATCCACCACTGGAGTCCCCAACCCCCGAGTGATTTGTAAAAAGATTTTTCTGTAGAGCTGCCATTCATGGGGGATCTGCCAGGATGTTGTTGACCCCGGTAGGTATTGGGCTATTAGGTGTAATTTCATGGAAGAGGCTGCCAGCCAGAGGTTCATGGCTAGCCTACACAAAGGGTAAGATTGGGTCCCTCCCTGTTTGTTGATATACCACATTACTGTGATGTTCTTTGTTTTGATAAGGAGAACCCCTGGCCTAATAAGGGGTTTAAAGGATATTGGAGCCTTTTGTAATGCCATCATTTCCTTTTGGTTGATGTGTAAGGGAAGGTGCTGGGCATCTCAAAGACCTTGGGCGCACCTCTGTTCTAGGTGTGCGCCCCAAGCAATGTCTGAGGTGTCGGTGGTAATGGTCTCCCAGTTGGTCGGAGGGTGAAGCAAAGATCCTTGTTCTTGGCACAGGCCCCCGCCCACCAGAGAAATTTGGCCCTTATACAGGGGATCAGAGGGAGAGTAGTCTCTAGAGGTTAAGAGTGCTGACACCAAAGGTTCTTTAGATACCACTGAAGTTCTCATGTGAAGCCTGCCCAGAGGAATTAGAAGGATGCAAGATGCCATGTACCCCAAGGCTTGCAGGAACTTCCTAGCAGTAAGGTGACTTCTGGAAGCCAGCTGGGTAAAGTAGAAAGGCAGGAAGCTCTGCTTTTCTGGGAATAGGAAGGCCATTTGGTATGCTGTGTCCAGCAGAGCTCCCAAGAAAATGATCTTCCTGGAGGATATTTGCTTTAATTTCTTCTCATTGATCATGTACCCTAAGGAGGTTAGGAGGGTTTTGACAAAGAGGAGGTCCTTGAGTAACTTTTCTTTGCACTCTGCCTGAATGAGGCAGTTGTCCAGATAAGGGGAAATATGTATATTTTTCTGTCTGCAAAAAGCTATGGCTGGGGCTAAGCATTTGGTGAATACTCTGGGAGCAGTAGATAAGCCAAAGGGTAGTGCAGAGAACTGAAACTGTTGTCAGCCTGCTCTGAAGCAAAGGAATTTCCTGCAGGACTCCCTTATGGGGATGTGGCAGTAGGCATCTTACAGATCTAGGGTAACTAACTAGGCATTTTTTGTTAGCATAGGCAGCAGCTGCTGCAAAGTCAGCATTTTGAATTTGGGGACCACCAGGAAGGTGTTCAGAATGGAAAGATCCAGGATGGGGCGCCAAGTGCCCTCTTTTCTGGGAACAAGGAATAGTCTGGAATAAAAGCCTTTGCCTGTTTGATCTGAGGAGACAGGTTCTACTGCCCCTTGGGATAGGAGAGTTTGGACTTGTTTCAATGCCACTGCCCACTGATTTAGAGGCAAGCCTGGGTACCGTCTAGGAATTGGGAGTTTGTTGAAGGAGAATTTGTATCCCTGAAAATTATCTTTAAGACCCACTGGTCCTTTGTTACAGAAATCCAATTTTCTTAGCAGAGAGAGAACCTTCCTCCTAGTTTTTGGTGAGTGAAAAGAGGGCAAAAGGGGGAGAGGGAGTCATTGAGAGTTTTTGCCACAGAAGGATGGCTTAGACCTCCCTGCCTTTGGAGCAGAAGTGGTCCACTATTTGGTTCTCTGCTGTCCCTGGGATAGGAGCCTGGGTGGTCTGTCCCTGCAGGGCTTACCTTGCCCGTGTCTGCTAGGTGCAGGAAAGGACCAGTGTTTTGAGAGAAAATTCCTGCTGAACCTAGGAGGTTGTACCTGAAAGAAAGCTTTTACTATTTGCATAGATTTTGCTTTGTCTTCCATCTTTTTAAGCACCTCTTCTGCTTTTACTCCAAACAAGCGGTCCTTATCCAAGGGTGCATCAATTAATTTAGATTTGACATGATCAGGGAGAGGTTGTTCCTTCAACCATGCATGTCTCCCTAATGACAGATCCTGACACTGCTGCCCTGCTTAAAGTTTCTAGGGCATCACATCCACAGTGTAATGAGTGTTTGGCCACTTGAGAAATAGAGTGCAGTAAATCTGCTAACTCTTTCGAATTGGCACAGTCAGGAAAGGTTGAAATCTTGCTTTAATAGTTCCAAAGTGTGTTGTTGACATTTTAACATGTGGAACTGAAAGTTGAGTGCTCTGATAGGGTAAAAAATTATACAGCTCTGTAACCTTAGCTATCTATCCAGAGCTCTGGAATTCTTGTCAGAAGGAATGGGATTCATTGCAGAACTACCCTTGGCTCCTTTTGGTCCCTGTGTAATGACCTCTGGGTCTGCAGCAGGATTTCTGTACAGGTATTTGTGAGACTCCGGTACTCTGTAATACCGGTCAGGTTTAATGGGAGCAGGTGGGAGGGCGTCAGGAGCTAAGCTGGATTCATGGAAGACATCATCATCCACCACCTCTAAGATGGGGGGGGGGGGGGCAAGGGTCTGTGCTGGGGAAGATCTAGAAACTCTCTTAGTCTTTTCTTAGACTAAAGGATGTCCCGGGATTCCCAGTGGAAATGTTCCCTGAGGGTGTGAAGGGTTTCCCCAAAGGAAAGATCTTCTGGTGGGGAGGCAGAAGGAATGGATTCCTCTGCCATCTGAATCCTCATAAGCAGTCAGACGTTGTTGTTCCTCTTCAAAATCTGAATAATCAGACTCCTCAGAATCCCGTTCTGTCAGTATTTCAGGAGAATGGTCTATTTTCCTTTTAGAACTTGTGGCCTGACTACCCCTGATAAGGGAGATGAGATCCTCTGCCATTTTAAGCATTTGATCTTGGGGTGGTGGTGCAGTAGTAAGATGGTGGCTAGAGGTAGATTTCCTAGGAGTGGCCTTGATTCTAGGCCTAAGAGTATCCATCGATCTAAGAGAAACGGTAGTTGGATGAGAAGACATCGGTATTTGTCTAGATTCGGTAGGGTGCAAAACCTCCTTGGAAGCCGCTGCCTGCATTGCAGCTCCGGACCCAACAGAGGCAGAATCAACCAAAGGCTCGGAAGACAAGATTTCTGCGGCATACCGGAATCTGAAAGGTTCTCGGTAGAAGCCTGCGAAGGTACTGGATTTGACAACAGAGACTGCGAAGGCGCCTCACTGAATTCCAGAGAGCTGACGACCTGCTTAGTGGTAGAGTCGTCGGAAGGCTTAGCCTTGTGTGGTCTGTCTCTATCTTTATCTTTACGCTTTTTCGGAATGTCTACAGATTGTTGGCTGACGGACGCAATGTCGGAATGTGACGATGGAAGACAAAAATACCCAGCTACAGTAACAGCTCTATGACAAATGGTTCTCACGTTAAATAGGGCACAGAGCCGGCAAGGAGGGACGTTGTGGTCTGGGCCTAAACAAGTGACGCAGTATAAATGAAGTCTTGGTGTGAGATTTGCTTTCCTCAGGTAAGAAAATTGTTAACTTTTTGGACATCGGTTAGTGCAAGAAAAAAGGATCCCCAACTGAGTACTTAGCTTTAGATCTTTTCAGCTGTAATTCAAACTCTGGTAGCGATCAACTGGCACACTTGTGAACTGCTTCTGCTATGGGCTCCACGGCAAGAAAGACTGATGTAATGGCGTCGGCTGCCTTGCTTTATAGCACTGACGACCTGACGTCAGTCAGCAAGCGACAGTAGCCGACACAGAAAAACATTGGCTCTGGTATTCGGGCCGGCCGAGGGCTACCACAGCAGGGATAACCCCCACAGGTGATGACTGCAATAGTGAAACACGAAGAACATCACAGGGTTACAGTAGAAGTGATGCAGGTGAGGATGAGGAGGGAATTAGGTGATGAGCCCAGTGGAAAAGCACCTGCAGTCAGATTTTTCATGGCGGTGTCTTTTGAGCTGTCCTTCTATATGTGGGGAAACAGTCTACTTCTTTTAGGGAAAGGGAGATGGGATTGCCAGAGTTTATGTGCAAGAAGAGAGAGAGGGAGTAGTTGGTACAGAGCAGTTCTGTTTGAGGTATCTAGAGTGAGATGAATTCCTATTGCTTCCCTGTCAGGAAGTTCTTGGACAGCCAGTTCCAGGAGCAGTTCCTCATACACAGTTTACATAGCAGACTCACAGGGAAAAGACTGCCTGACATCAAGATGTGCTGCGATAGCATTTTCTTACTTCTTGCTCCATGATCAGTACATATAAACACTAATACATTTAAAGATAAGGTAACATAAAAACGGTGTTCCAAGCAGTAAAACAAAGCAGGCAGAGATAGAAGGGGAAATTATAGGTGTACTCCCACCATAGGAGTACTATTACCAAATGTCGTCTTTTAGATGTGCAATCAAGGATGAAGACGGTTATTTTATATCTAACTATTGCCATAGGTAAAACAATCTGAACATGTGAACTCAGAATGGCATAATGGATGATAAGGTCCTGCCCAGGAGCCATACCTCTAAGGTTTTAGAATTAAAAACAAAAAAGAAAATCTGACTTAGAGCCACATCAAACTGTTACTGCAAAACTGATGCCTTTTCAGTATCATAATACAGTCTTAAAACTAGGAAACCTTTGACTGTGTTAAGGAAATGAGGGAATTTGTGCGTGAAAAATCACTCTTGCTTTATTAATAAATGATCTTGAACTATAAAAAAAATCTCTATCAACTATTTTAATTATAGATAAAAGAGCTATGTATTATTAGTAGTCCCTCTAATAGAAAGGTAGGATACAGTATCCAAACACTGCTGTTAACACCAAGTTAACACCTTGCAAGGACATATACCTGCATATCCTGCATCAGACTACACAAGTAAGGAGGAGTAGCTCTAGAAACATCAAGAAGCTAAAGAAAGACAAAAAAAAAGAAAGAAAAAAAAACTTGAAATGGCAGTCTACCACAAACAGGCCAAAAAGCCCAGTCATACTAGCCTTACAGCTGCTTAAACAAGAAATGTCAGTTCTAAGAGAAGACTTTCACTCAAAAAGTTGCTGATACATCTTGAGGAATATTTTACTGTCCGATAATTGCTGCTAATGTTTCCTTCAAACAGGCAGCTTTAGAATTACTGACTAAGCACTTGCTAGAGTTCAGAGAATATATATTCCCCAGGCATTAACTGTGCTCAGGAGCAGGCTGGCAGAGCAGACTTAAAAGCTGAATAAATAAGGAGTGCTGTAGTGTCAGTGATTTAGGAAAAAATTACAGGACCTTGCTGTTACAAAAATCATCAAAAAACATTTTAAATGCAACATGAAAATGCAGTTATGGGAGAGCTTTGTCCATGTAAGTACATTCACAAGTATTTCATGAATTTTACAAATTTTTCTCACACTATATCTACTTCATCAAATACATATTCTAGTACCTTTCCCTGAATAAGTGACATACAAAGTGAAACTAAACTTATTTGTGTGCCCTGTGTGACAAGTGTACAGTACTCGGTTTATAAAATAGCCCTTAATTATAAATACATTGCACAGGCTTGGTCACATATGCAAGACATCCATGTACTTATTTCCTTAATACACCTTCAACATTTCACGTGATTTTAGTCAGCAAAGTCTTGTGGACAGTTATAAATATACTTTAAGCAAATTAATTTCGTAGTGAAATAGATAACTTCAGTTCTTTGGGAACAGTTTATGCTTAGTACACCACTGAGGGATCTCAAACACCACATTAATAAAACACCATCTGCTTTTCTAACATGGGTTGCACAACATGACAGTTTGGCATATTACAAGTTAATGTTTTTCTTGACTGATAGCCTAGCAATCACCTATGAACCTAACAAACCCAGTGGGCCTTTAAAGCCTAGCCATGCTTCCCAAATGTATCTGACAAGTTTTAATACCCCAGGGTTATTTTAAAGGGTTATGTAGGCTTAGGCATGGATGATCAAGCATTTACAGGCTGCCTCTAACACAACCACAGGTCTCAGACCACGGGTAAATTTCTGAGTCCCCATTCACTGGTCCAAATTACTTTTGAACTGGGTTACAGAAAAACTACTTCACTGTTCCAGAGAAGGGGCAGTCTCTGAGATGCATACCTGTCCCTCCAACATGTCCTAAAGGTCCATCAGTACAGGATCAGAGACTGCTTTGATGGATACAACCTGCAGCTGTCCTATTATACTAACTGCACAGACTGCAGAGCTTGACGTAGTAAACCAAACTGGGCTATATACATTTATTTAGTCATCCAACCATCCAGTCTATCCACCTATCTATTAACCAAGTAAGTGAACTTGTCTAATTACTCTTTGCAGTCTCAGTAAATACCTGACACAGAACTAAAATGCAAACTGCATTTTCCAGTCCACAATGATCAGAAGTCAGGAATGAACTCCAAACTCAACTGTAAGGATGAGCTCTTACAACGCAGCCACCATTGTGCATCCATACACAGTATCAAATACCATGTTATCAGACTTGCCTGTCACCCCAGAATAAATTACAAAATAAAAAATACTTCAGTGAGAAATGGTGAACCGCAAATAATGAGCTTTTGTATATGCAAATATTTAGGCACTGGTTTTCCCTGGATGGAAGGAAAGGAAATCAGATGGCATTGCAAGCTACACAATTTGTTTTATAAAAGTCAGTCCCATCTTTTTGATTTTAGGAGGAAGACACTGACTAGAATGTTGCTGCAACATACTGTAGGAAGTGCTCCAAAAAAAGAGATTTTAATTTGGTACACAAGTGACATTAAAAACATAATACAATGTTGCTAACTCCATAAGACCCCCTGCAAGACAGACCACCAAACACAAATTTTATGACTGCAACAAACCAGACAAACCTTTTCATCTCCTCCCTATAAAACATCACATCTTGCTTTACTTATAGGTTAACCACTGATCCAACTGACCTTTTTGAATCACATCTGGACATGATTACAGTTAAGTGGAAAATTTGTCAGGGCACCAGTTTAGGGTAACAAGTTTCAATTAACACATGCCATGAACCTGAGCTACCACAGGAAGCAGAGAGAAGCTCAGTTTTCTCCCATATTCAGTGTATGGCACCCAAGTTATGCAGCACTCCATCATGTTGCACTGTAGTATCACTACTGGAATAAGATCTAACTATTCAGTGTGGATAAATCAAACTTATTACACCGCCATAACAGAAGCTTGACTCTCATGTTACAATGTGCCTTGGTACTTAAAAGTACAAAAAAAAAACAAAAACAAAAGCAGCTTTCCTTTCAGTCTGAGGTTTACATAGCCAGATGTTTGCAATCACTATGTGGTCACGATAGAAGATCTACAAAACACAGTATTCACCTCCTCTGTTTTCCCAGAAGGAAAAAAAGACAGCAGGGTACAGCAATGCAGGGAAGAGGAGGTGGTTGTTGTTGCAATTCACAAACATTAATACATAACTAGAAAAGAGGCAGAAAATGCACTCAGAATGCTAAAGAGTGAAAAGCCATCCCAGAGTACTCAGATACCTGTCAGCAGGGTAGAAAGGCTTCCATGAGACTTCTCAAGGATGCAGTAGTGATATTGGAGGACTCTGGAGGGGGGGGGGGGTCCAGTGAAGCCAAAACACAGAGTATGGGGGGAAGCCATGCAATTACAGGTAATCTAACCTACTTTCCATCCCTGCAAGAAAAGCACTGAAACAAATTCTGCAGAATACGCAGGCTAAATTTCTGGGTATTAATTATTTGACAGAAGGCGACTAGAATTTCCACAAAACAAAGCTGATACCAACTCAGTTCCATTCGGTTTTCAAATCATGTCGTGCCACAAGGAGGCACACTGAAGTCCAGTGCATGCAGTATACCTGTACAAAGGATGCTGCCACCACACAATACAAGGGGCAAGGGAAGATAACAGGCCGAAGTGTGACCGAAGTTGATGGGCACAGAGGCCAGTAATGAGGGATTAGAGTATTCTCTTTTCCAGTGACAAGACAATAACCATCTAATTGCTACAGAAACCAGTATTTTATTTGTTTCTGCTTAGCAGGTTTTATCTAATATGTACTAAGATAATCCAGAAAATGATTAATCTGTTACCTAACATCTTCATAACTGCTATATTCGAAGATTTCATATTTTAATTTTAATGAAACCTGATAAAGCTAGCATGGTGGACAGATAGAATATGGAAATAAAAGTAAGGGGCAGCATTATGCAGGTTTGTATGAAAAGACATCAAAGAGTAAAGTAGAAAGTACAGTTGTGTACACTTACCATAAACGTAGATGTTCGAGTGTATTCACTGTTGCAGTCATTACATTTGGGTAATCCTGTTGGCAGGTTGCCCTCAGTCGGCCTGAATTCCAAAGTCCTGGGTCCTGTGTCGGCTGCTGTCACCCCTTCCCTGACGTCAGGGGTATAAAAGATGCGGCCGACGCCATTTTCATTAGTTTTTCTTGCCCCAGATGTCAGGTGCCCCCTAAAAGGGTAGCCAAAATTTATATATATATATATATATATATATATATATATATATATATATATATATATAAATAAATACATGCACCAATATAAACTTTACCTTCATCTACAAGCAAATACACCACATAGGTTGTATAAATCAGAGAAGGAAGGATAGGTTCCATCAGAAGAAAAGGGGGATGGTGGGTGGGTAACCTGGAAACCTGGACTGCAACAGTGAATACACTCGAACATCTACAGTTATGGTAAGTGTACACAACTGTACTATGTTCTTCGCGTTTCACTGTTGCAGTCATTACATTTGGGTACAGTCCCAAAGCTATGGATGGGAGGCTGGAGCTAAACAGCATTAGGGGCGGCTATAAGGCCCTGCAGAACTGCAGTGGTAAAGCTTGCCCTGGATTTAGAGTAGAGTGGCAGATGATAGTGCTTTGTAAAGGTGTGCACTGAACTCCAAGTAGCAGCCTCTAAAATGTCCTTGGTTGGTACTCCCCTGAGAAAGACTGCTGAAGTGGCTGCAGCTCTGGTTGAATGTGGCCTAGTGCTCTTAGGCACTGGCTTGCCATGGTGTAAGTAGCAGAAACGAATGCAGTGGCCTATCCACTTTGAAATAGTCTGCTTTGAGATAGTCTTTCCTTGTGATCCTGCAGCATACGCCACTAGTAATTGCTCTGTCTTTCTGAAAACTTTGGTTCTGTCCAAGTAGAATCTAAGCTGTCTGTGTACATCCAAAGAATGCAGAATTCTCTCCCCCTTGTTCTGTGGATTTGGATAAAAAGTTGGCAGATGAATAGTTTGGTTAAGAGCCACACTGGACACCACCTTAGACATAAATGTTGGGTTTGTCCTCAGAGAGACCCTGTCTGGATAAAAAATGATAAAAGGTTCCACAGCCATGAGTGCCTGTAGCTCTGAAACTCGTCTTGCAGACGTTCTTGCTAGGAGCAGAGCTGTTTTCCAAGATAAAAACTTTATATCAGCAGTAGCAGCTGGCTCAAAAGGAGGCAGGGTGAGTTTTTCCAAGACATAGTTGAGGTCCCATGCAGGCATTGGTGATCTCCTTGGAGGCCTTACATTTTTGGCTCCACTGAGGTACTGTTTAAATAAGGGATGAGAAAAGATTGGTGGCTCTGTATTGTAATGAGCCGATATGGCAGAGACATGAATTTTAATAGATGAAAAAGATAGGCCTTTGTCCAGCATCTCTGTTAAGTATTGCAAAATCTGAGGAATATTTGGCACAGCTGTATCAGTTTCCTTGTGCCTGGTTCCAAGCACAGAATCTCTTCCATTTTCCAGCATAAGATTTTCTAGTACTAGGCCTTCTGGCCTTCAAAATGACATCCATCACAGCTTTACTAAGAGGTGCGTTTTGTATGACTACATTATCCGCCATGCTGCCAGGTTTAAAGTCCTGAGTTGGCTGTGCAGGATCTGATTGTTTTGCTGGGACAGTAGATGAGGTATTTGAGGTAAGGTCCAAGCTGGGCATTGGGACAAGTTCTTTAGGAATGGAAACCAGTACTGGCGGGGCAAGTCTGGGGCAATCAGTATCATTTTTGGCTTTTCCTGTCTGACCTTTAGGAGTACCTTGGGGAGGAGAGACAGAGGGGGAAAGGCATATACTGATAAGTTTTTCCACATGCTTGTCTGTGATAAGTCCTTGTGCAAAATCTTTTTAGCTGGTAGTTGTGAGGGGAGGCAAATAGATCTATGTCCAGGCATCCCCATTTCCTTGTTATCATGCTGAAGACTTGTGGATCCAGCTACCACTCGTGGGGATCCATGAGATTTCTGCTTTGTTCGTCGTCCAGAGTATTTTTCCTTCCTGGCAGGAATTGCGCCTGCAGATGTACTTGGTAAGTTAATGCTGTGTCCCACAAAGTCATAGCTAGTCTGCAAAGGGGGGTAAGAATGTGTGCCCCCCTGCTTGTTTATATACCACATGACCGTGGTGTTGTCTTGTCTTTATCAGTAGTTGTTCCGGATGAAGTAGGTCCTTGAAGGCTGTCAGGGCATTCTGAACAGCTAGCATCTCTTTTTGATTGATATGTAGATGCATTTGGGTTGAGGACCATGTGCCCTGAATGCATCTTCCTGCCATGTGGGCCCCCCAGGCATAATCTGATGCATCCGTTGTTATTGTCTGCCTGGCTGGGGGTAATGTGAATGGCTGTCCCTGGTTTTGGTGACAAGCCTTTGCCCACCATTGAAACTCCTGTTGTAGGCAGGGAATGAGAGGAATCATTGTTTCCAGGCTGTGGCAATGCCGAGTCCAAACACTTTGGAGGTACCATTGAAGTTTCCACATATGCAGTCTTGCATATGGAATTAGTAGGATGCAGGATGCCATGAAGCCCAAAGCCTGCAGAATTTTTCTTGCAGATAACTGGGCCTTTGTTGCCAACATTTTGAAATAGGTAGTCAGTTGCCTTTGTTTGTCTGGCGTGAGATAAGCCATCTGGGCAGTTGTATTTAAGCTTGGCCCAGGAATATTATCTCTTGAGAGGGTACTAGTTTTGATTTCTTTTCGTTGACTGTGTACCCTAAGCATGTTAGAAGTCTTTTCACAAACTCCAGATGCAGTAGAAGAATGTCCTTGTTCTCTGCTTGAATTTGGCAGTCGTCCAAGTAAGGATATATTTGTATTCCTCTTTGTCTGCAGAATGCAATTACTGATGCCAGGCACTTTGTAAAGACCCTGGGCGCAGTACATAAGCCAAAGGGCAGTGCAGAGAACTGGTAATGCATTGAGCCAGCCTTGAATCTGAGGTATCTTCTGCATAAATGTCTGATTGGGACATGCAGGTATGCCTCTTGTAGGTCTAGAGTTAGTAGCCAAGCGTTCTTGCCCAGCTTGGGCAGAAGCTGCTGCAAAGTCATCATCTTGAATTTTGGTATATCCAGGAATGTGTTCGGAATAGATAGGTCCAGTATTGGTCTCCAGGTCTTGTCCTTTCTGGGAACCAAGAACAGTCTTGAGAAAAATCCTTGTTCCTGCTCTTGCTCTTGTACTTGTTGAATGGCTCCTGTGTCCATGAGGGATGAGACTTGTTTTTCTGCCTCTGCCCATTGATTTTTTGGCAGATCTGGCCAGCTGTTTGCATTTAGCAGGGTATGGAAATGGAATTTGTACCCTTGTGACACGATATTTAGAACCCACTTGTCCTGGGTTATAATTTGCCAATTCTGAGAAAAAAGTGCTAATTTTCTCCCCTACGGATGTTGCCAAGAAGATAAGTGCTTGGTGCAGGCAGGGGAAAGTCACTGGGACTGTTTCCTGTATGGTTGTGATTTGTCTTCAACAACTTTGGAGGTAGAAGCACCCCATTGCTTTGACCTGTATGAACCTTGCTCTTGGGATCTACCTCTAGGGCATCTGGATCTGCCCCTTTGAGGTCTGTCTGACACAAGAAAGGACCAATTCTTTGTAGGCTAGTGTCTGCTAAACCTAGGTGGCTGTACCTGTAAAACATCTTTGACAGTTTGCATAGATTTTGCTTTGTCCACCATTTTCTTTAACACCTCCTCTGCCTTAACACCAAACAAAGTATCATGCTGTAAAGGTGCATCTAATAATTTAACTTTGACATGATCAGGCAGATTTTGTTCCTTTAGCCAAGCATGCCTCCTAATTACAGAACCCTTAACTGCGGCCCTGCAGGAGGCCTCCAAAGAATCAAAACCACATTGCAAAGTATGCTTTCCAACTTGTTCAGCTGCATGCAATAAATCCTGCATTTCCTTGTTTTCTGCACATTCAGTTTAATAACATTTTCTGTTTAAGCAATGCCATGACATGTTGCTGATATTTGAGCATATGAAACTGACAGTTTAAGGCCCTTATAGCCAAGGTAGCAGATGTGTAAACCTTTTTTCCCCATCTATCCAGTGCCCTAGAATCTCTGTCAGAGGGGGTAGGTTTTTTTGCAGCGGAAGCCTTAACTCCTTTGGGACCCTGTGAAATAGTTTCAGGGTCTGCAGCAGGGTTTTTAGAAAGAAATTTATGAGAGTCAGAAACCCTGTAATATCTGTCAGGCTTAACAGGAGCTGGAGGGTAAGGAGTCAGGGGTAAGACTAGACTCCGAAAACACATCTACAATAACTTAACACAGGTGGAATGGCTGGTGGTCTGTGTTGAGGTAGTAAAAGGAAATCCCTGAGCCTCTTTTTAGATTCTGAAAAATCTTGGCTCTCCCAGTGGAAATGCTCCCTCACGGTATGCAAGGTTTCCCCAAAAGAATAGTCGTCTGGAGGAGAAGCTGAAGGAATAGATTCTTCAGCATCAGAATCCTCATAAGGGGAAAGAGAATATTCCTGATCAGAAGAGGAATCAGAAGAAATAGAAACCTGATCTGAAGATTCAGTCTCTTGCCTAGGCCACTTATCAGGAGGGGGATGGGAACCCGGGAACCCTTGATCAAGGTAATTAAGTCTTCAGCCATTTTGAGCATCTGCTTTTTGGGCATAGAGGCCTGTCCACGTGGCTCTTGAGTTTGTTTCTTTGCTTTAGAAGGTGCTTTAGTCTTTGCCTTTGAAGCTGAGGATGGTTTAATGTAAAGATGTTTAGGTCTGAATACATCCTCAGAAGCCGGTGCCTGCTCAGCGGCTCTGGACCCATCTGAAGGAATAGTATCCGAGGCTCCAATACCTTGAGTTTCCAGCGGCATGGCCGACTCCACGTGGGAGTCGGTAGCAGCCTGTGACTCTAAAGTAGCGGGCATCAGGGGCTGCGAAAGCGCCTCACTGAGAACCGGCGAATCGGCGACTGGCTTAGGAGAAGCTTCATCGTCGGTTTTGGGCCTCGGTTGTCTATCTCTCTCCTTTTCTTTGTGTTTTTTGTGAACTCCGATAGTCGGATGGCTATCCAACGACATTTCTGGATAATTAAACCAGCGTCCAAAATAGTTTAAAGCAAAATCATACCGACGCTTAATAGTGCGTTGGTTAAATCTAGCACAAAATCGACAACCAGCAATGTTGTGATCAGGGCCTAGGCAAGGAATACAGTAAGAATGAAAGTCCTTATGAGGTATTTGCTTTCCACAAGAAATAAAATTAACTTTTTCTGACATCGGTCTGGAGCAAGAAAAAAAGTATCCCCAACGGGGTACTTAGCTTTATTGAAGACTTCGGATCTGAAACTTGAACATGAAAATCTCAGCAGTCGGTCGACCTGCACTTGCGAACTGCTTCTGCTTTGGGCACTGCGCGGCAAGAAAGACTAAAGAAAATGGAGTCGGCCGCATCTTTTATACCCCTGACGACCTGACGTCAGGGAAGGGGCGACAGCAGCTGACGCAGGACCCAGGACTTTGGAATTCAGGCCGACTGAGGGCAACCTGCCAGCACGATTACCCAAATGTAGTGACTGCAACAGTGAAACACGAAGAACATCCAAGAGGGGAAGAGATAGACCTAAGGAGGAGTGATAAGTAAGCAGATTTAAGAAAAAAACATCATGCCTGAATTCAACCACAGCAGGTAAGGATGAAACGGCTGTGGCAAAATCCAACAGAATGTTGGGTCGCACAGTGATGGGATGGACTCAAAAGGAAGATTATGATCTCTCTCTCCACTATACTGGATGTCAGTAAAGCCCCACTCGCTGGGGTATTACAGTATTACAGAAATAAATACAAACATTTGTTGAAGTATGCATGGAGAAGGGGAAGGTAGTCTGAAATATAACAAAAGGATGAAGGTACAATACATACTTTTACAGGAAAGGAATGATTAGAGGACAAGACACGTACCTATAACTTCAGAGGATCAAGCACGGGGGAGGGGTTTAAGGAAGGAATGAATAATGGGGATGAGCACAAGTGGTAGCTAAAAAGTAGATGACTCATATCTGATTTTTGAAAACACTATTACAGAAAGGAAAATGGGGGGTCTGTAAATAACCTGTCAGGGAGAGTAGTGCACTATTGGGTAACAAAGACCAACAACAGCCTGTGATGGTAGGGAAGGCATCAGAAAGCCTGTCAGCTGCTACTAACTGAGCAGACAGGGGAAAAACACCGGGTTTTCCACAACTGACAACTTATACTGATCTGAAATGTTTACTAGAGCCAGCAGTTTTTTTCGTTCAAAAAAGCTGAGCATTACAGTTTAGTCCTTTGGATCTGAGGTACAGACCTGTCTCGGCTATGCAGACAACTTAAAAGCATTAGTGTGTGCCTGTGTTTGTCAGCCTCTCTCCCAGCTTCCAGCTACAATCCAGTGCACACAAACAACACACGTTACTTGACTTCAAAAGCAGAGTCTTGCTTAATTCTGTTATGTGCTCGAATAAAAGTCACCTCCTGTTTTGGATTCTGAGGTTTGTGCTTGAAAATGTACAGGTGTGTACACAGCAGAAGACAAAAGCTCAGTTCTTGGAGTCCAAAGTGGAGTCTTGTTAATTAATTCATTTCACCTCATTATCTTCGCTACCATTAAATTCATGCTACAAAAAAGCCATCCTTTCATAGTGTTCAGAAATGTATATTCCATTACATGTCCAGTGACTCAGCAATGAAACTTAAAGGGGAATATTATGAAGGAAGTTTGCAGGTGTTGCTGACCATCTGCTGTTTATTTTTTACATAAGATGTGGTGGTGCTGCGGTAGCGTTGTCGCCTCATAGCAAGACGTTGCCCCGTTCGATTCTCAGCTACAGCGTCTTCTGTGTGGAGGCATACGTGAATGGGGCATGCCTTCATTGAAGGTTGTGCATCAGGGCTGGTAACCCGGTACGTAAAAATCCACTACCAATCATTAGCGGACTGGAGTTCCACTGTGGCGACCCCTACCCGGGAAAAGCCGAAAGACACACAAACAAATCAGGAGAAGACAGCTTCTACTAATTTGAAAATTCTGTGATTTCTGAAGACACAAAATTCACTATCACTGACCTGTGCAAAGCAAACTGCCATTAAAATTACAACAATCCTGCTACACTTCCTGTAATTGAATTGAGTTACCCACTTGATTCGGAAGGAACGCTAAAAATCTTATGTGAAAAAGCACTGAAAAAAGGCATTCCACTGGACTTAAAACTAGTTAATTTTCAAAATGAACACACCACCATACTTACATTTGTAAATGAAAGCTGGATTTTTCTACTTGGACAGGTGTAGTGAATTTTCTGCGAATCTACACATGTGCAAAAACAAATATAATTTCTCAGTTAAAAATGTATTTATTTATTTATTTTTTTTTAACACAGCTTTTTTTTTTTTTAATATGTGAAACCACCAATGAGAGTAGGAGATATAGCAACCCACTGCAATGCTAGGGACCCAAAAGCAAGTCTTCCCAGATCTGGAGAATGACATCACTACCATATTATGTGTGCAGATGACATTAGAAACTAAAGAAAGAGGATACAAAAAAGTCATGGCACCTGGATGACACTGCACTAACATGCCTCAATCTTCTTTCCAGTCATGATATCAGACCAAGTTCATAGGAGAAATAGTCAACTTTGGAAACAAAGTGGTTCAAGAAGGGGCACGAGGAGCTGCTGGTGGCCAGGTGTTGTGGGGGGGGCGCAAAAACAGAATTTAGAAAAAAAAAAAGATGTACTTCTGTGAGAGTGTCCAGGCTACAATTCTGTTAAAGCAGTACAAAAATCCAGTAACTCCTAAATGTTTTAATGAGCATTTGATTATTTGTTAGCTAGAAGAGTAACGGAAATGAAAAATGCATAAAAACAGGATAAAATATATAAGACTATCCCTGAAGTCCTAAAAGAGCTGCAGAACAACATGGCAGGTCGGTGGGAAACTCACTCTGGAATGGAAATTCCAAATGAGCCTGTTTTGGTCTCTGCAGAGAAAAAAGCTAACCAAATACATGCATACATTTTTAAAATCAGCAGATGATTAATGGACTACATACCTAGTAAGAATTAAAAAAATGCAGGACTCTGATGATACCTTGTCCAGGCATTCAGATGTAATCATAAAGTTATAGTCGAAAAATAGAGAAGCAGCTAAAAATGAATTCATTCTGGAAGAAATGTTGCAAAAGCAGGCAGTCTCTCTCCTGGATCTGTCTTCAAGCTCAATTTATAATTTAGTGCTATTCCAGCCAAGACAGACGGGACAGATTGCAGAGACTACGAGGGAAATGTGTAAACAATGGACAAGCAGACCCTTTGAAGACATGCACATTGAAAGAGCTCTCAGAGAAAATTCATTATGAGTGGCTATAAAGAATCAACTGCGACCTATTCTTGTCATGTTTCAATAATATATGCAAAGAGAAGAAATCTCTTTTATTTGGAGGAGGAGAGGTACAATTCCCAAAATGGAAGTCACAAGAGTCTCTGGACAAGCTAGAAATAACATGAGAGCATTTATTCCTGCAATAAAGCAATGTAGGGGAAATGAAAATACAAACTTGTGTATCCTCTGCTATAGTGAGGTGTTTTTTTTTATCCCTGGGTCTTTGAATCATATAAAATCAAACTAAAGCATTCTCTTCAGGACTCAAATAGAAGAAGGCAAGAATTATCAAAACACAATGAGAAAGAAGAAACCATCCTACAGCATAACAGCAGAAATAAAAGCAAGAGTAAGATAGCTTCAGAGAAGATCCTTGCGAAACTGTTTTCAGTTTTCCAGAAGATAATGGGCAAAATGAGGGAAACAACAGCACACAAAACGAGAAAAAAATACTAAGTCCACCGACCAGAATGGAGCAGATGGTCTATCTAGGGAAAGAAAGTGAATAATCTTTCAAGCCAAAACTGTTTACTGATGAACCCAACTATTATCTAATTTCACATGCTACAAAAAAAAAAAATACAGGCTGTTACAAACTTGCAACTGATTTAAAATATCCAAATCCAAGTGTGTGACCCTCCAGTGGCAATGAAACGAAAAGCAGAGATTCAAAGGAACTTCAAATAAGATGCATTCATAAAAAATAATAAAGTTTATTCCAATGAGTGAGCGCTTTCGCCAAAGGCTTCTTCAGACTCTTAAAACAATGAATAAAACTGTTTGAATCATTTTTAAACCATCCTTAAGCTTCCTATTGGACATTACAAATTGATATGTCACATGTTATCTTGTCTTAAAGGAACAGATACTCAAAAAAGTTAACATAGTTAAATGCAACAATATTTAGAAGGAATACTTCCATCCAAATATACAATTAATGATCAGAATGTCCATGCAAATAAGTAAAAATATGCATATACCCTGATACATTCTAAAAATAAAAGGAGCATTGTGCTTGGTCCTATATCATTCTACAATCATTAAAAACTGTTGCTACATTCATTAAAAACCCTGAACATTCTCTCTCCTCATAGTGTTAAAAACATTAAAATCCATAGATAAACAGCAAGTTTTATCGCGTTTCAATATCTAGCATCTCTACTAAGATAGTGGTGTGTCGAATGCAACTTTGCATATATCAGGTTAAAAACTAATATAGCGAGAACTCTGTACTAAAATGTAAGCGTACCTTTACCACAAAACAACATAGCGAATATAATGTATTTGCGATGTGCCTCATCAAGAGTCAGACCTCATCATATCGGTGAAAGGCTGTTGTCCAAGATTAAAAATTCCACAAATAGGAACCTCTTAGATTCCACGTAAAACAAACTGTTTACAAGTTGTAAAGTGCGTGTGCTGTAGGAACTCTGAATGCAATTGAGTACAACCTAACTTCATGCGCTATGGTAACTCAGCGTGCGGTGAGCACGTTCTAAGCATCTAAGTACTGAACAACAGAAACAATGTTTACATTTCTAAGAAAAAGGTGAGCCTATATTAGTGCTGTCCTGTGCCTAAAATAGACAGTATTTGTAAACACGATTATGCCCTAGAAGCATATATTGATCACAAAGTGTCACTATTTAAAACAATGAAACGTGTACATATTAATGAGTACACTTATTAAAGTGTTAAGCTGAACATGGCAGAGATGGCATTAACTAATACAAAATAAAGAGATAAAACAGATAAATAGTGGAATGCTAGTAACATAAAATTGACACAATAAAGCTTGAAATTAGCACAAAGCACACATATAATAATACCTAAGTATAAAGCTCCATAGATGATAGGGTCCCTAACTAGTAAAAAGCAACTACTTCCATGTACATAGTTGGTGCTAAATATAACAACATTCTAAGTTAAAAGGTCAAATGAAAATGTGAAGAGATAAACAATCATAACAATACTAAGCCTGTACCTAATGATAAAACAAAACTATCTATTGATGTATGGGGTACCTAGCTCAGTCGCAAAATAAATTCCAGCTACAGTGAACAAATATATAGACGTATATGCATGCTTGTATATACATGTGTATATATTTACACACATGCATGTGTAAACTATGCCCAATAACCACTAATATATTGAGGTGGTGAAAGGAGGGGATGAAAAACATACTAGTATGTGAGGTGTAGGCTCAGAAGTAAGGCTAAAACAAGAAAGCCGAACATATCCAAAGGTCCATCAGTTCCTGGGATTTGATACTAAGAACACATCTACTTGTGGCTATAATTATTTTCATAGTATTAATGTTCTGAGCTTTATAGCCACAAGTAGATCCCCTCCTTTCACCACCTCAATATATTAGTGGTTATTGGGCATAGTTTACACATGCATGTGTGTAAATATATACACATGTATATACAAGCATGCATATACGTCTATATATTTGTTCACTGTAGCTGGAATTTATTTTGCGACTGAGCTAGGTACCCCATACATCAATAGATAGTTTTGTTTTATCATTAGGTACAGGCTTAGTATTGTTGCGGATTGTTTATCTCTTCACATTTTTCATTTGACCTTTTAACTTAGAATGTTGTTATATTTAGCACCAACTATGTACATGGAAGTAGTTGCTTTACTAGTTATGGACCCTATCATCTATGGAGCTTTATACTTAGGTATTATTATATGTGTGCTTTGTGCTAATTTCAAGCTTTATTGTGTCAATTTTTATGTGTTACGCCTAGCATTCCACTATTTATCTGTTTTATCTCTTTATTTTGTATTAGTTAATGCCATCTCTGCCATGTTCAGCGAACACTTTAATAAGTGTACTCATTAATATGTACACGTTTCATTGTTTTAAATAGTGACACTTTGTGATCAATATATGCTTCTAGGGCATAATCGCTTACAAATACTGTCTATTTTAGGCACAGGACAGCACTAATATAGGCTCACCTTTTTCTTAGAAATTTAAACATTGTTTCTGTTGTTCAGTACTTAGATGTTAGAACGCTCACCGCACGCTGAGTTACCATAGCGCATGAAGTTAGGTTGTACTCAATTGCATTCAGAGTTCCTACACACGGCACTTTACAACTTGTAAACAGTTTGTTTTACGTGGAATCTAAGAGGTTCCTATTTGTGGAATTTTTAATCTTGGACAACAGCCTTTCACCGATATGATGAGGTCTGACTCTTGATGAGGCACATCGCTAAATACATTATATTCGCTATGTTGTTTTGTGGTAAAGGTACGCTTACATTTTTAGTACAGAGTTCTCGCTATATTAGTTTTTAACCTGATATATGCAAAGTTGCATTCGACACACCACTATCTTAGTAGAGATTCTAGATATTGAAACGCGATAAAACTTGCTGTTTATCTATGGATTTTAATGTTTTAACACTATGAGGAGAGAGAATGTTCAGGGTTTTAATGAATGTAGCAACAGTTTTTAATGATTGTAGAATGATATAGGACCAAGCACAATGCTCCTTTTATTTTTAGAATGTATCAGGTATATGCATATTTTACTTATTTGCATGGACATTCTGATCATTAATTGTATATTTGGATGGAAGTATTCCTTCTAAATATTGTTGCATTTAACTATGTTAACTTTTTGAGTATCTGTTCCTTTAAGACAAGATAACATGTGACATATCAATTTGTAATGTCCAATAGGAAGCTTAAGGATGGTTTAAAATGATTCAAACAGTTTTATTCATTGTTTTAAGAGTCTGAAGAAGCCTTTGGCAGCGCCACTCATTGGAATAAACTTTATTATTTTTATGAATGCATCTTATTTGAAGTTCCTTTGAATCTCTGCTTTCTTCATTGCCACTGAGGGTCACACTTGGATTTGGATTGCTCTCTTTTATGTTTACGTGAGTCTCCTGCCTCAACTGATAGCAGCACTGCATTTGGCTTTTTGAGTTGATTTAAAATATATTTTATATAAGCTCTGCACATTAATGGACTATTGTTACATCAATATAAATAGTGCGTAAAAAGCTAAATTTAGTTTAATTGCCCTAATCAGTAGCAAAAATTGCTACAAGGATACAAGTTTTTTTTTTTTTTTGGGGGGGGGGGTTAAGTAATACACTGGACCACGGACACAAAATTGAAATGTTGAGTTTAAAATAGTTTTAAAAATGTTTGACTGCAATGACACAATGTAAAGTTTCCCCCTGAAAAATAGCCTCCAGTTCTTAGCTAGATAAAATGTGCTCTCTGTTCACTCGCCACAAAAGAGAAGGACTTGCTTCATTCATACTAGCGGAAGTAGTACTCTAGTAGTGAGGGGGTGCTTATAACCACAAGCACTAAGGAGATCGGAAGAAAATGGGAAATCCCTGATATAGGTTACTAGGGAGTGACACCTGGGAGTGGACACGATAAAGTGCTGTCCAAACAGTTAATACGGATATTCAGATATACAAGCAATTACAAGGGCAACTCACAGAATGCAAAAAGTTAGTTTTTTTAAACATAAGGCTAATCAAAATATCACAGACAATAATAAAATTTATCGGAAATTGTAATAAACAAATCTGAAAGTAAATAGTGTCAAAGGAATGAAACCGTGACTTGGCATTAGATGGAACATAAACAGGAAATTTATGAATTTGACTACACATATGGAAAGTAGATGTCATTTTAGAAATCTTGTGCATAGTTACAGCCTGGCAGAGAGAATGCATCAAGCAGTTAAGAGGCAAGAGTGAAAGTTTAAAACACTATTGTGCTGTTTATAACAAGCTTCTGCCCAAATGAGAGATTACAAATGAGTAAGTGTGTGTGTATATACTTAACAGTTTTGTTCGAATTGAGGGAAGCGGGGTCATACAGATTTTTTTTATGGTACAGGAAAAAGGGGAACAACCAGACAGGACATCAAAAAGAAAATAAGACAAAATGATATATAAAAACTACAAAACATTGTTTGAGGAGCATACAGTATGGAAGGTGAAAGCTCACAGTGGTAAAAATCGATAAGGTTTTAATGTTCAATAAAAAAAAGCACTGCACAAACAGTTATACTGCAGAAAATGCACCTAAACAGGACTGAACATGAAAGTTTAAAAATAGAATAAAAGGATAATATCCTCA
>NC_056726.1:418296939-418422927 GCF_019279795.1 Protopterus annectens | reverse complement strand
ATCTAGGTGCTATGGAGATTACTGGGCTACAGCCTTCCCAGGGGAGGATTTCTAGGTGGGTGACATCAGCAGCCTTGCCAAAGGTGGGTATTTGAATTGAAAGGCATGCGAGTAGCCTAAAAGGCATTGCTCTCTACAAAGTCAGAGAGAGATAGGACACACACACAGTTGCCAGGTCTGGGGTTAGAACTCCTATCAAACTAGTTTATCACACTACAGCAGTACGCAGTTATGGGATGCTCTACGGAGGTTACTGGGCTACAGCCTTCCCAGAGGTGTATTTCTAGGTAAGTGACATCAGCAGCCTTGCCAAAGCTGGGTAGGTGAATTGTAAGCGCTGTGAGAAGCCTAAAAAGCATTGCTTTCTATACAGTCAGACACACACACACACTCACTAGGTTTGGGGTTGTAACTCCTACCCAACTAGTTTATCACACTACAGCGGTACGTAGTTACGGGATGCGCTACAGAAATTACTGGGCTACAGCTTTCCCAGAGATGTATTTCTAGGTGGGTGACATCAGCAGCCTTGCCAAAGTTGGGTAGGTGAATTGTAAGTGGTGTGAGAAGCCTAAAAAGCACTGCTCTCTATACAGTCAGACACACACATACAGTCACTAGGTTTGGGGTTGGAACTCCTACCCAACTAGTTTATCACACTACAGCGGTACGTAGTTACGGGATGCGCTATAGAAATTACTGGGCTACAGCTTTCCCAGAGGAGTATTTCTAGGTGGGTGACATCAGCAGCCTTGCTAAAGTTGGGTATGTGAATTGTAAGGGGTGTGAGTAGCCGAAAGGCATAGCTCTCTACACAGTCAGTGACAGTCAGTGACAGACAGACACACACACACACAGACTCACACACGCAAAGTTGCCACGTTTATCACACTACATCAGTACGCAGTTACAGCATGCACTACGGAGATTACTGGGATACAGCCTTCCCAGGAGAGTATTTCTAGGTGGATGACATCAGCAGCCTTGCCAAAGGTGGGTAAATGAATTGTAAGGGGTGTGAGTAGCCTAAAAGGCATTGCTCTCTACACAGTCAGAAATAGCCAAATATACACACAAACACACCCGCACACAAACACACACAAACAGTTGCCAGGTCTGGAGTTAGAACTCCTACCAAACTAGTTTATCACACTACAGCAGTACGCAGTTATGGGATGCGCCACGGAGGGTAGCGCTATGGGGTGAGCGGTGTGTGCATGGCCCGTAAACCATTCACGTAGGGGTGACATGCCACATGCGGCCACACACGGGGTCATAGTTCACATATATGTGTATACAGCTACTAGATTACCATGTCCTTGTACAGTCATGTTACACAGCTGGCACGTGGACCATATAGTCTGTGGTGCTGACAGGTACTGGTCGCTAGTATCTGCAGTGAGTGACATCTGCACCTAATGTGTTTGGGGCCCTTTGGCTGTGTGCTGGGTGGGACAAGCCTGGATGGGCTCCTTGTCACGGTCCCCCACTTCCACACATCTACATCCATCTACTTTTGGCTCATTATAGTGTGTTGTCCTTGCATATATGTCTGTATTCCTATCCACTGTGTGTGCAAGGCATGAGTGGTGCATACTGACATGTGTCTGCACTAACAATTGCAACTGCCAGATGTGTCTGGTCCACTGGTGTTGACATGTGTCTGCACTAACAATTGCAACTGCCAGATGTGTCTGGTCCACTGGTGTTTGCATACATGGTTTTCATGTGTTTAAGTGTGTGAGCATGCCCAGTATGACCCTTCAGTATGTTGATGACTGACACTGACTTAATTTCTCTAAATGTGTGAGCATGCCCAGTAAGGCCATCTGTTTTGCATGTGTGGATCATGTCTGGTGGTTTGTACTGCACTGCTGACCTTTGTGTTGCACACAGACAGCATGTTGTGTCTGCAGGGTATCCATCGATCATTTGGCATGGACTGTTGCAACTTGTCTACATAGTGGGGGGAACACCTATTTCTATGTTTCTACACAGGATTGGGGGGGTGTACCTGACTTACTATATTTCTATGTAGGGTGGGGGGGGCACACCTGACACTTGTACACATTTGCTATGACTGTACTGGTATGTCATGTACTCCATTTCAGTCAGTAGTCTTGCCTATTGTGCTGGCTAAGCCATACCAGTTGTACTACCGTTCTCATCTTTTGATTACCTACACATTGGTTTCTGACTTCCTAGCCGTCACAACTGACTTTTCACTACCTGGCCTGCTGTATTCTGTCTGTGTAGGCCTGGGGGGTGGTTGCCCATAGCCCTCATTCAGAGGCCAAAGTACAGCATCTGTTTGTGTTTGTCTACACCTGTCCTGCTGGCTGTGACTGTTGTTGGGTATGTGACCCCCCCCCTCCTGACTGGCATGTGTGGGTTCATCTTGTGGGTGTCCCAGTTTTGAGGGTGGTGCTGCAGGGCTGCCTATGTCGGATGCACATATTACACTCCCTACGCAAGGTTAGGCACAGGTAGTGTAATGTTTGGCATCCCTTTTACTGTATGTGAGAGTCAGAGAGAGGTGCTATTCCTTGGGTCGCTCCCATGTCAGAGTATGTGCTATGAGTTGCCTCTTTGTCAGGGCATACTGGACATGCCTCCTTCTGCCTACTGGGGCAGGCTCAGGTTGTTCCTCCTCAGAGTCGCTCTGTGCCTGTGCAGGCCTTGGCGCCTGCCCCATGCTGCTCTTGCTGCAGCTGTTTCCATAGGATCATATTGTGTAGCATGGCACATACAAGGACGATTTGGGTACATGCAGTTGGTGAGTACTGCAAGGCTCCACCGGATGTGTCCAGGCACTGGAACCGTGACTTGAGCATACCAAACACACGCTCTATTATGATTCTTGTTTGTGTGTGTGCCTCATTATGGAGTTCTTGTTCGGGTATGTGTGCGTTTCTGATGGGTGTCATCAGCCACGGCTCCAGTGCGTATCCAGCATCCCCCCACTAGGTGGCAAGTGTGGGATGTCCCCACTGGCAAATTTCTGGTACAGCTGCATCAGATGCCAGATGTGGGAATCATGACTTCCTGGGCAGCCAGCACACACATTCAGCATTATGCCCTGGGCATTGCACACAACCTGGCAGTTGGAGGGGAAGCCCTTGCGGTTGATGTAGACTCTACCCTACTCACCAGGTGTTGCTTTGATGCATATGTGCGTGCAATCTACTGCACCCACTACCTCAGGGTATTCTGCTATTTGGTGGAAGAGACGCATATTGCTGGCCAATGCCTCACGGGTGATGGGGAATATACGTGCTCACCGACATGTGCTGAAATGGCATCCAGGAATTGGTGGAGTACCCTGGATGCTGATGCCTGTGAAATCCCCATCATATCCACAGTTGGCTTTTTGAAGGTACCTGTAAGCTAGTATTCTTAGGCCTACACATACCTTGGTATCCACTGGGATGGGTTCCCCCTCTGTTAGTTGTGTGTGCCAGGCATGGCCGGCACAGCTCAACAATTTGCTGTAGGAGGTTCCTGTACACCCTATAGTACTCTACTCTCTCCAGCTCATGTAGCCCTTGGTAGGTTACCCTGGGTCTGTACACTCTTCTCTGTCTCCTCATTGTGGGTTGGTCGGCAGCATTCACATCCTCACCACCCTCAGCCTCTTCCACAAGTTCTATGATAGCTATTGCAGCCCCTAACATTTTGCTGTTGTGAGAGTGTTAAAAGTTCCCTGCTTGTTTACACTGGTGGTGTAGGGTTTGGGAAAAAACAGAGGGGTAGGTGTTTGCATAGTTTATAGTAGTGTTGTGGGCTGGTCTGCTGCCTGTGTAATTGGCTGGTTCCGATACGTTTCACCTGGCAGCGAACCTAGTACCCCTTGATTACCTTCCTACTGCTGTTTTCCCTTCCCATTGCCCTTCTGTTTCAGGCCGGAGGCGCGTTGCTTAATTGGTGTACTCCACTGTCACACTGCTGCTATTTCCTGGCTTCACTTCCTTTATCTTCCTGTAGATCCCAGTGCACAGCGCACACACCTGCTTATACTTTGTCATAAGTGCTAGGCAGGTTTAGACACACCCCCTAGCTTCGCTGTGCTAAGCTGGGAACAACCCCGAATGACAGGGCTCCAATCCGCTTACAGTATGCCTGACACACCCACCCATGTCGTCACCTACCTCCTAGTCTTGCACTCGTGTATTTATACTCAGACTGTTGGGACCTGCCTCACATGCTGGTGGAAACTGGGATTCACTATCCTTCCCCTCATTTGCATAGGATTGCCTGCTAATGCATAGTTACAAGCATCACAGTGCACCTCCCCCTTAGCAACCACTATTCACTGGCCGTGTTGTCTTTTGCCTGCCACTGACTTGCATGGCAGAATACTGATTTTAGTTGGAATGCTTACTTTAGGTTTATTTTCCCACCAATCCCGTTTGCGCGCCGCTGCACTATGCTTAACCAGCCGTGATCGGCGGTAATAAAATAAAAGTTGTATTTTGGACGTTTTGCATTGTTTGCAATGCCAATGGCCTTATACTTGGTCATTGGCATGCTTCCTCAATGATATGCCGCCTTAATTTGGAGCTGTCATTTCCCCGTTTTGGATTTTGCAGAACCATACTGTTACTAAGAGAGTAAATTTCTGCATATTACGCTAGTCCTGCACTCCCTGATTCAAGCTTCCTGGATAGCAGATTTACCTCATTTGCATGGTTTTCACCTGCAAATAGGGTAATTTGCATACGGGGGCTGGGAACATGCAGCACTAGTGCTAGAGCGCTCGTACACGTCAAACGAGCACATCCGTGGATTGCTCGGCCGCCATATTGACAAAATTACCTCTTACACTAAGCAGGCATGCCGTGCAAGCTTTTGAGAATCTGGGGGATAATCTAATTATTCACTCAGCATACCATCATTTGTATTTAACCTAGCATGCCTCAACATCTGACTTTTACAAATGTTAGAAAACATAAGAGGGTGGATGCATATTGCTCCCGTTTAAATAACCATTCTTGTTTTTTTTTATATACAATCATACTGATGCTGCCATTAGGTGTTCTTATTAATTTAATATCTAGAAATTCTACTTCTCAAAAGGAGTTAAGTTTATCTAGAGAAATACAATATGAGAAATCTTGTGTATTTAGCCCTGTGTCAAACATGCAACACTTATGAATCTCAGTTGGGAGGTTGCCATAATGGTTAAAGTATTTACCTTACAGACGCATGGTGCAGGGTTTAATTCTTATACTGGTTAATTGGCTAGGCTTAAAATGGCCCACAAGGACAATTAACCTAGTAGTAACCCGTGAATCTATTACGTAGGTAAAACAAACAGGAAATTGAAGGAGCAAATTGCTGACCATTTCTCAAATATCATGAGAGAGGTGAACACTAACTCATATACTGGATAAAGGTAAAGAGCACACTTTTAAATTTGCTGTCCTACAAGTGAATTTATACTATATTAGGGGTGCAGACTGTGTTTTAGAAACAAAGAATGAGCTAGATCAGTCAACTTTGTGCCAATAAGTTTCCTGGTTTAAATATCATTAAAGCACTTTTCATTAGTACTTTGTTGTATCATTACCCACTGTGTTTGTGCACAGCTGTAGTTATTTTTTTGACATGTTGTTGCTTGTGGTTACTACAGTGTGCATTCATGCATGACAGCGATTTGGTTCAGACTTCACACAACTTTTTAATCAGCTCATGGACCAGTGTACTGCAACATCATAATCAAGGTTTTCATAAAGTGAAGGAGTGACAGGAATGCTACGTTGCAGTTTAAAGCAACTCAGCCTACGGTGAGAATCCCTTAATGGATGATGGTCTGAAAGGCAACAAGAATTGTACACCTGCACAAGGAAGTATTAAAAACTTTGAAATGCTAGTTCTCAATTTGGAGAATAAATTGTTTTCATTTAAGAAATTACACTGCCATTGCTTCAGTTCTGATGCACACATTGTTCTGGATATTACATGTCGAGGGCTGCGAATGCTGAAGATGCCTACCTACAGCTTCTGTGTCATTTGCAGTTAATTAAACTGAAAGTATGTCACAATCATGTAGAATTGATGAATAACTTTTAAAACTACTGATGAACAATTATGTTTAGAAATGTATGTACTTTTTGTAAAATTTATGAACTACACTTGTTATGTGTTTAACTCTACAGATGTGGACAGTGTTATTGATAGTCCCCAGGATTTAATAAAATCCGTGTAGGCACCGTGTAGAGCCTACACGGAATGTTACTGTCTCCATGTACATAGTTCCCCCTCGGCAGCATGTCATGCATATCAATGATGATGCGTTGCAGTGGGAGAGCAGAGGAACACTGTTACTGAATCAGTGTAGGAAATGGTGTAGCACTAACCGTGTCCACAGATCAGTAAGAGACTCCTGCACTGTCCAACTGCTTTAGATTTATTTTATACTTTTTTTTTTTAAAAAAAAAAGCATGTTTGTTCAGTGCGAAGTGCAGCACTGCTAAGCAGTGCCGACAGATAAGATAGCAGAGTTATGGCCTCATGTGCAGTAGGTCCAGAATACATGGAAGAGAAATAAGTATTCATTCTTAGATACAAATTATCCAGATTATTTTAAATGATGGCCCACTGAGCTCCACTAAGCTCTGCCAAGACCTGCAAAAACCTGCTAAGCACCACATAAATATGGTAACGGACATCAATGTTTATGCTCTGCTGATTTGCGCACTGCTAAGCATATGGTTCTGCGGGTTTTCTCACTGCTCAGCTCAGCTGTGCTGGTTTTGTGTGTTAAGACACAACACTTTTTTATATGTTGCCCAATGGCATGTAAGGGTGGGAAAACAGCCTATATTAAGCCCAATATGTGGGAATACACCAGAATTCATTGGAGTTCTTTCTTTGATGGTTACTATGGCTGCTATTGGTGAAGGTGCGTGCTTTCGGGCACAGCGTTGCTTTTGGGCACAGCGTTGGGGCTTTATGGAGTCCAGGGTCATGGCTGGACTCCTAGTAAAAAAACATGATGACCGGCTGCTGCAGGGTGGTTTCCAGGGCTCAAGTTGTAAGGCGGAGGACTGGGAGCAGCTGGCCAGAGATCTCGTCAGGGTTACTGGTATCCCCCACACAGGTCAGCAGTGTCATCACCACCATGACGACCTGAAGAAACGAAAGAGGGGACGCTTGGACACCTGGGTCCAAGAAGCTCGGGTAGGGAATGCCCCACAAGTATGCAAGTATTTTTTCCTCTGTATTACCAATATGTAATCTGAATGTCTGCAAAACTGGTATGCCTAATGGTGTGCTTCTCTCCCAACAGCTGCAGCTGAGAGGGCTCGCAATGTCGAGTCGCATGCCAGGTGCTTGGCCAGGTTGCGCCGCCAGTGTAGTGAGTACAGATATATTATGCTACCTGCAGTGAAATACGTAAGAAAGAGTGAAGCATTAATGACATTAAAGTATATACAATAAATTTTATAGTGCCATAAATGTGGAATTAGAGCTGTACTGCAATAAATGAATAATGCCTACTTTAGTGCAATAAAAACGTGAAACAATACCAGTAACTGAATTAAAGTATATACAATAAAATCTGTAGTGCAATAAATGTGGAATTAGAGCTGTAGTGCAAGATATGAAAAATGCCAACTGCTGTGCAATAAAACATGAAACAATACCAACACCACCAAGGAAAATAGTGTACATCAGAATTGTCTTGTTGTAACCATTGCAGTTGAGCTGTATGCATTCTGGCTGTAAGGTAAGGTGCTGCAGTCAAGTATAACACTAATAGCTGTGGAATGCAAATCTAATGGATATAAATTGTATTGGTTAACTCGTATAGTGGTGCTCAAGGCGGTCTCTGGGCCAATATTGTTCACATAATGCTCTGCCATCCACAGACATCAGGTAATAAAGGTAAATGCATGAGGTAGCCCACTCCATGTGCTGATGGTTTGACTTCACAGGTATTTCAAACCACTAACAATAAAGTGTACACCCGCATTCTTTATACTGATGTATAGCTTATCTACCTACTTACTGTCTGTGTTATGCTTATATTTCATGCATCTGTATTCTACGATCACTACAGTCTAGTATAACACTATAGTAGTACTACCAGGTCATATTGTGGTTCCAGGTGAGCTCTAGGCAAATATCAGTCAGTAATAGGCAGTGGCTCAGTATCTCAGTTTGTTAAATGCTCTGTATATAGTACATTTTGCCACACACGGACCAGGGTTCGAATCCAGTGCCATGTAGTACTAAATATTACAGTAGCAGTCATGTTATGCTTACAAATTCTCTCTCTACAGGAACTACAGATAAATGGGTGAGGTAGCCATGTTATGAGTAGATAATTGTGTATTTAGATGTCACAGACTGTTAAAATCAGTATCCAGAATGTGAAAATATAGCAATGTGCAGTTGGAAATAAAATGTGTAATCCCGGTATGGCTATATGCCTGGTGTGTCTGTTAAAAGTTGCTGCAGTCAATTACAACATTCCATGCAGATGTCCCCTGCCCTCACTGCTAATGGGTTCTATTCCCATGCCTGCCAACCAAGGCATGACTGCTGTTTAGTTTATGTATCGTACACATACATGTCTCTCAAGTGTCACAATTTCACATAATATAAATAGTGTGTAATCTGTCACAGGATTACTATCAAAATGATTACCTAGACTGCAAAATATCATCACATCAGCCCACAGAACACTTTGGCAGTTATATTGGTCCACATGATGTACAAGTGTGCTGTGCACTTGAGTACCCGCAGTTGTTACTGTGTGGCCCATAGTGTCCCATGCAGCTTGAGAGGTATTTATGTGCTATATCATCTATAGGGGAACTTGTAGTCACTGTACAAATAAAGAAAATACAGACCCATAGAGTAGACAGTAGTACTGTTGTCAAGTAAATAAGACTATAATGGTACTAATGGCCCATTTTTCTCTCTCTCTCCCCACCCCTTATCTTCATTTATTTATTATTGTTATTCATTGGTTATGGTTTACTATTAACATATGTAGTTACATTAACTATATGTTGAGTCTTGTTTTATTATTGTTATTAATGGTTGCATATTAACATATCTTGTTAAATTACCTATTTTGTTGGCCTTATGCCGTAACTGTTACTAGCATGCTATTAACATACTGACTGTTCCGTTATTTATTGTTGCGTTTCACATAATATACACTGATATGTAATTGGGTTATTTCCAATGTTCTGGAATGCTGTTTTTACTAACAATGTCTTGTTCACAACTAACCTATACTTATTGCTATACGTCCATCACCACAGCATGTCAGGGTAGGCCGGTTCCGGGTGATCTGCCTACCCTGCATCAACTAGTCATGTCACCAAGTTCTGGCATGTCTGGGACCCTGGCCAGTGGTGCCCCCTCCAATGCCCCTGCACCACCAGAGAAGTCGGGTAGAACCCCTCAGGGGATAGGGCCCAGCCTCCCCCTGGGAGCGGTGGCAGAGGGGCTGCAATCACCAAAAATCAACTGCCGGTCATGGTGTGCAGGATTCTTCATCGGACCTATGAACGCCGCCTGCACCAGACTGGGGGCACACTGGCCAAACTCGTGGGGCAGGCTGGACCTGGTTTCCAGCTTCCAGCACAGCCACCCTCAAGGCAGTGACTGAGCAGTGCCGACAGTCCCATGGATAGAGATGCGATTCAAGCTGCTGGCATCTGGAGGCACGTGCTATTCGGATTCCACAACAGCCTCCCTATCCAAGGTGTTTACCCCCCCATGTGTCACACACCTCTCCTTTCTGCTGTCTTGTCTGTCTGCAAACGCATCCTCTCCTACCCAACTTACCTCCCCACATGTACCTATGTCTCTTCCCCAACATTCCACTCTCACCTTAATAAAAAAAAAAAGAAGAGAAAAAATGGACACCTGTCCCACAAAAAAATATCGCCCCATACATAGCTCTCCATTTTGCACATGTGCCCATTGGACAGAAGTAATTTGGTCCAATTGGCTTGACAACACAGTTATGTTGCCCGCGCCCCTCACTCTGGGGTTTGATAGTCCAAATTCAACTACAAAATCTGACAAAGTGCACAGCTGTTACTGTACAAGAAATGGATAGTTATGGTTCTTTCCTACACCCTCCCTACACATCCCTACCTGCCTTTCACTATGTTTTTCCCTCCAATTGCCTCATCTCACCACTTTCCTATCACCCCCTTTTCTTTATATTTTTTTTAGCTCAGATTTGCACAGAGTGGTGCAGTTTGGCACAAGGCGTTGCTTCACTTAGTTAATTTATTTATTTTTTTTATTTTATTTAACATTTGTTGACAAGGAAAGTCTGACTAGGTTTCACAGATCCTGTTTTCAGTGGAGGCCCGGGGAGAAATGCTCCAGAAGCATGTCTTTAGAACGTGGGAGGAAACCGGAGTACCCGGAGGAAACCCAAGCAAACGCAGGGAGAACATGCAAACTCCACACAGAAGGCACCTCAGATGAGAATCGAACTGGAGAACCTCTTGCTGTGTGGTGACAGCGTTAACCGCTGCACCACTGCGCTGTCCAAAGCTTGAATGAGTTTTAATGATTACATGTGTTTATTACACTGTTAATCACATGTACAAAATAAGGACCTCTGCCATGTTTCAAACCCAGGCCCCTCTCAACTACAGCCCACTGCATTAACCCACTACACCACAGAGATCTTAATTAAAACAGGTGTTTCCAGCAAAACATACTGATTGCCACTTACAGTCATTAGGTATGTAACTGAAATAAAAACTAGATATGTAACTGAAATAAAAACAGTGGGAGAAATGGCAGTGTACCTTGGACTCTGATGAAATAATACACCAGTACACAGCCAAAGACATAATAATGGATGGAAGTGAGGCCTGTGATAGCAGGTATATGTGCCCTTATATCAACAACCTGTGGAAAGACACCTGCTAAGGCAGCAATGGCAAAGTACATATACAACTGGGACCCTGTTGCAGAAATACAACCACATAAAGCCATGTACATGCTGATGGATGTAGAAATGTTTTTCACAGTCTGTATATCTGCACATATATTTGCAAATAGACATGCTACTACAGTGACTCAGTAGTACAGTCTGTTAAATGCCTTGCATGCAGTACATTTTCCCACATACAGTCCTGGGTTCAAATCCAGTTTTGTGTTGCAGTGCAATTATATTAATTGTGAAGACAGCAAATAAAGACTGAGTCATGCAATCATAATCTGCACAGGTTACGGCAACTTAATGAAATGGTACCCATTTTTGCAAGTCAAATGCACTGCACATATCTCTATAGCCTAACTATATGTTACCTACTACTCTGTTATTGGCACTGTTGCACAATAGACGTCCCTTAATTACATGCCTCAACTGAACTGTGCAGGGCATCCCTAACCTAGCTCTGCCATAACGACAGGGCTGACATAGCTGCCACAGTTACACATACAGCTTGCTGTCCTTCAAATTGTCCACACCTCACCCCTATATGCGCTGGGCTGCAGCAGCAGCTGCAGCCTGTAGCATACACAGGTGTATGTAAAGGTAGCTGATACACACCTACCATACCTTCCAACTCCCTAGAAAGTACAGTTTTGTACCTACCATAAATGTAGATGTTCGAGTGCTAATACAGCTGCAGTCATAACAGATGGGTTCTCCTGCCGTCAGGCGGGTCCTCGGTTGGCCGAATTACAAAGTCTAGGTCCGGCGGTTGTCGCTTCTTCCCTGACGTCAGTGCGACAGGGGTATAAAAGAACCAGCCGACGCCATTTTCTTCAGTTTTGTCTTGCCCCAGATGTCAGGTGCCCCCCCCCGAAGGAAGGCAATACATAAATTTATGTAATAATGCAATGCAATATAATCAAAAAACAGTAGTTGCAAGCAAATACATCATAAATGAATACCCCAATCAGGTTGTATGAGGAGGTGTTAGCCAATAGGCCTGTCCCAAGAGGGGAAGGAGGGAGGGAAACCTGGACTGCAGCTGTATTAGCACTCAAACATCTACATTTATGGTAGGTACAAAACTGTACTATGTTCATCGTGCATACAGCTGCAGTCATAACAGATGGGTAGAATCCCAAAGCTAAATAAGGGGTGGTAGGCACTAGGTGGAACTAGGCAGAGCCAGGATGCCCTGCAAGACTGCAGTGGCAAAGCCTGCTCTAGTTTTGGAATATAATGGTAGGTGATAGTGTTTGGAGAAGGTATGCACAGAACTCCAAGTGGCTGCTTCCAAAATATCTTTGGTAGGAACCTCTCTGAGGAAAGCTGCAGAGGTAGCTGTGGCCCTTGTGGAGTGTGATCTGATGCCTGCAGGTACAGTTTTACCATGAAAGGAGTAACAAAAACGTATGCAGTCGGCTATCCATTTTGAGATTGTCTGTTTTGATATTGGCTTCCCTTGAGCTCCTGCAGCATAGGACACAAAGAGTTGTTCTGATTTTCTGAAAGGCTTTGTTCTATCCAAATAGTAACGCAGCTGTCTGTGGATGTCCAAGGAGTGTAGTAGTCTCCCCCCTTTGTTTTGAGGTTTAGGGAAAAAGGTAGGTAAGTGGATAGCCTGATTCAAAGCTACCCTGGATACCACCCTTAGGCATAAAGGATGGATTGGTTCGTAAGGAAACTCTGTCCTGATGGAAAATGATGAAAGGCTGCACAGCCATGAGGGCTTGTAGTTCCGATACCCTGCGAGCTGAGGTGATAGCCAGAAGGAAGGCTGTTTTCCAGGACAAATATTGCAGTTCTGTTGAGGCAGCTGGCTCAAAAGGAGGCAAGGTCAGTTTTTCTAGAATGAAATTGAGGTCCCATGCAGGCACTGGTTGTTTCCTTGGGGGTTTTATATTCTTAGCCCCTCTGAGGAACTGTCTTAAGAGAGGGTGAGAGAATAAAGGAGGATCAGTGTTGTATTCTGCAGAAATGGCTGAGGCATGGATTTTGACGGAGGAGAATGAAAGTCCACTGCTTAGCAACTCAGCTAGATACTGTAATATCTGAGGTAAATTCAGTATTCCAGGATTGTGGCCGTTTTTGTCATTCCAGGCACAAAACTGTTTCCATTTTGCGGAGTAAGCTTTTCTAGTAGAAGGCCTTCTGGCCTCCAAAATGACGTCCTGCACCTCCTTGGAAAGAAGGATCTGTGATGAAGTTAAGGAATCTTCCATGCGGCCAGATTGAGTGTTTTCAGCTGACTGTGAAGAGTTTTGAAGCTGTGCTGAGTCAAAAGAAGAGGCATTAAAGGTAGGATCCATGGTGGGGAATGTGGCAGGCTTCTCAGGAGTGGGTACACCAGTGTTGTCTTGGCCAGTCTGGAGCAATGAGAATCATCTTTGGTCTGTCTGCTCTGGTTTTTAATAGAATTTTGGGCAGCAGAGGAAGAGGTGGAAAGGCATAAACTGTCATTGTTGTCCAAATGAAAGAGAGTGCGTCCACTCTCCAGGCCTGTGGATGAAAGGTCCTTGTGCAGAATTTTGCCAATTGGTGATTTTTGTGGGAGGCAAACAGATCTATGTCTGGCCTTCCCCATGCTTGAATTATCTCTGTAAAAACTTGAGGATGCAACTTCCATTCGTGTGGATCTGTTATATTTCTGCTTAGGTTGTCTGCCAGCGTGTTTTCCTTGCCTGGCAAGTACTGTGCTTGAAGCTCGATTTGTAATTCCCGAGCCATGTTCCAAAGAGGCATGGCCAGCCTGCACAGGGGGTATGAATGGGTTCCTCCCTGTTTGTTTATGTACCACATTACTGTGGTGTTGTCTGTCCTTATCAATAGTTGACCTGGTTGCAGAAGGTCTTTGAAAGCCATAATAGCATTTATTACTGCTAGCATTTACTTTTGATTGATGTGTAGGTGCTTTTCTTTTTGGGACCATTTGCCCTGAATGCACCGATCTGTCATGTGCGCCCCCCCAGGCGTAGTCCGAGGCGTCTGTTGTGATTACTTGATTTGTTTGAGGTTTGCAGAATGGGAGACCTGTGTTTCTTTGGCATGCTTGAGCCCACCACAGAAATTCCTTTTGAAGACATGGAATCAGTGGTATTGTTGTTTCCAAACTGTGACTGTGTTGAGACCATAGGTTTTTCAGGTACCATTGAAGTTTCCTCATATGCAGCTTTGCACATGGGATTAGTAGGATGCAAGATGCCATGGAATCCCAGAGCCTGCAGGATTTTCCTTGCAGTCATCCTGGTGAAATTTGCTAGTTTTCTGAAGTATTGAGTTAATTGCCCCCGTTTCTCTGGCGTGAGGTAGGCCATCTGGGTGTTTGTGTCCAAGTTGGCACCCAGGAAAATTATTGTTTGTGAGGGTATCAGCCTTGATTTCTTTTTGTTGACTGTGTATCCCAGAGAATTCAACAGCATTATTACAAAAGCCAGATGTTTCAGAAGAATGTGCTTGCTGTCCGCTTGGATCAGGCAGTCGTCCAAATATGGGTATATTTGTATCCCTTGAAGTCTGCAGTAGGCAATTACTGATGCCAGGCATTTCGTGAATACTCTGGGCACAGTAGATAAGCCAAAGGGCAATGCAGAGAATTGATAATGGGTTGAACCTGCAAGAAATCTGAGGTATCTTCTGCAATCTTGTCTGATTGTGACATGCAGGTATGCCTCCTTGAGGTCCAATGTTACCAGCCAAGACTCCTTGCCCAGCATGGGAAGAAGCTGCTGTAACATGTGAGCATCTTGAATTTTGGCACGAATAAAAATGTGTTTAGGATGGCTAGGTCCAAAATAGGTCTCCAATCTTTTCCTTTCCTTGGTACCAGAAATAGTCTGGAGTAAAAACCTTGACCTTGTTCTTGTGTGGGCACCTCTTGAATAGCTTTCATGTCCATGAGATCTGAAATCTGTTTTTGTGCCTCTGCCCTTTGATTGTGTGGCAGGTTTGGCATGCCACTCATTTTTGGAAGGGTGTGAAAATGGAATCTGTAGCCTCTGTTTATAATGTCCAGGATCTATTTGTCTTTTGTGACAATATGCCAATTTTTCAAAAATAATGCCAGTTTTCTGCCTAAAGGTGCTGCCATTTGAGCCTTGCTTGGCATGCAAAGGGGAAAGTCATTGGGTCTGCTTTCTGAATGGCTGTGAACTATCCTCACCACCTCTGTGTAGGAGCTTGCCATTGTCTGCCTCTAAATGATCCTTGCGATTGCCCTCTGCCCCTCGGGCGCCTGTATCTACCTCTTTGGGGTCTGTCCGTGGCTGGAAAGGACCAATTTTTGGAAGGCCAATTTCTACTGAAACGTGGAGGTTGTACCTGTAGGAAATCTTTCACTGTTTGCATTGACTTAGCCTTTTCCTCCATTTTCTTTAATACCTCCTCAGCTTTAACACCAAATAATACATCTTTTTGCAGAGGGGCATCTAGTAATTTAGCTTTGACATGATCTGGTAAGGTTTGCTCTTTGAGCCAGGCATGTCTACGTATGACTGATCCTGTAACAGCAGCTCTACATGAAGCCTCTAAAGCATCAAAACCACATTGCAAGGTGTGTTTACCCACTTGTTCTGCACTATGCATCAAATCCTGCAACTCCTTCAAGTCTGGTTGTTCAGGTTGTGACATTTTGCTTCTCAACTGTGATAACAGAAACTGTTGGTACTTTAACATATGGAACTGGCAGTTTAATGCCCTCATGGTTAAAGTGGCAGAGGTGTATACCTTTTTCCCCCCACCTTTCTAAAGCTCTGGAATCTCTCTCTGAAGGTAATGGATTTTTAGCAGTGGAGGCCTTAATTCCCTTGGGACCCTGTGAGATAGTTTCTGGGTCAGCCGCATGGCTTTTGTATAGGAATTGGTGAGAGTCAGGAACCTGGTAATACCGGTCAGGCTTGACTGGGGCTGGAGGTAAAGAGTCTGGGTTAACGCAGGCCTCTGAATAAACATCATCAAGAATGTCTAAGACAGGAGGTATAGCCAGAGGCCTGTGCTGAGGGAGCAAGAGAAAATCCCTAAGCCTTTTCTTGGAGTCTGAGTACTCTTGGCCTTCCCAGTGGAAGTGTTCCCTGAAGGTATGTAAGGTTTCCCAAAAAGAGTAATCCTCAGGAGGGGAGACAGAGGGAATGGACTCCTCTGCATCAGAATCTTCAAAAGGGGAGTATGAATGTTCCTGGTCATCAGAATGCTCTGAAATAATCGAGGCCTGGTCCGAGGAGGGGGATTCTTCCTCCACTCTGGGCCTTTTGTCCAGGGGGGGTTGAGAACCCCTGATAAGAGTAATCAAATCCTCAGCCATTTTGAGCATCTGCTTTTCAGGTATGGGGCCTTGAGAAGGGCCTTGTGGAGCTAGTCTCTTATAATGCATGGCTGCTTTAGACTTAGTGAAAGCCTTGATGGAAAAAGAAGAGGAAGGCCTGAAGACACCTTGAGAGGTGGCAGACCTGTCTAAACTCTGTGCGTCACCGCCAAGAGTGGCTTCGGTATCGGTAGTCGGGGTGTGGGCCGAGGAGCCTGCGACCTCGGGTACAGTAGACACCGCCAATGAAGTGTCGTCGGTAGTCAGGGGCTGCATAGGCGCCTCACTGAGAACCGGACCACCTGAAATCGGCTTTGGCGTGGTAGCGGTAGAAGCCGCGGACCTCGTATGTCGGTCCTTATCTTTGCGTCTTTTACTCAAAACTGGAGTCGGAGTATCCGACGACATAATGTAATTAAATTTTTTGCCAAAATAGTGTTGGGCGAACTCCGCCCGACGTTTAATGGTTCATCTGTTGAATGTAGCACAAAAACGACAGGCCGAGACGTCGTGGTCTGGGCCTAAGCAAGGAATGCAGAGGGAATGAAAATCCTTATGCGGTATTTGCTTCCCACATGAAATGCAATTATTAACTTTGTCTGACATCGGTCTGAGGCAAGAAAAGTTTCCCCAACGGGGTACTTAGCTTTCAAGAAGACTTGGGTTGCAAAATATTCGTAATCTCAGGAGCTGGCCGACCGGCACTTGCGAACTGCTTCTGCTTCGGGCATCGCGCGGCAAGAAAGACTGAAGAAAATGGCGTCGGCTGGTTCTTTTATACCCCTGTCGCACTGACGTCAGGGAAGAAGCGACGACAACCGACGCCGGACCTAGACTTTGGAATTCGGCCGACCGAGGACCCGCCTGACGGCAGGAGAACCCATCTGTTATGACTGCAGCTGTATGCATGATGAACATCAAGGGATCTGAACACAGCCATATATCAAACCTGACTAACTCTTTTCTAGTATGGTGTTAAAAAACTGTACTTTAGCTTAGTTGTGTTACATATCCTGGTCTTACAACTGGGTTTTCTCAAACTTTGGAACTGTATAACTTGATATTTAAGTATGTAACCAGTGTATAAATTGTATCAAGTAATCTTATCTGCTTGTACCTTGGAGCTTTTCTCCCCGGGCCTCCACTGAAAATGGACATGAATCCAGTCGGACTACCCCGGACAACAAATGTAAAATAAAATAAAAAATAAAAATAAAATATGTAATGGGTGGGGCAAAGGCCCAAAGACAGGGACATGTGTAACTGTTTGCCCTGACAAAGACAGTAAATTGATAGAACAGCTACTGCATTAGCATGCATATTCTGATGGGTATGAAGTCTGACACTCAAATGTGTCTCTTCCCTTACTGACCTCAATCCACAATGTTTGCCAGTGAACTGCCAGATGACCACAATGTCATGAGACACTGACCACACATGAAGTGAAACTGTGGATATACTACGCAAACGTCTACAGCTTGACAGTTATGCTGTAGTCTCCACACCTCAGTATTGTCCATCTTAACAACTAAGAATGGAGCCCAGGTCTACATAAAGGCCTTATATATTGCACTGTGGTGGCATGTCATTGGTCAATGATAATGCAATTTAGCTGTTTTAGCTGCAATTAGCAATTCTAAGCCACAGATTGGTGCAGAGGCAATTACCTGCTAATGAGCAGTACCTTAATAGGCAAGCAGCTGCTTATGGGGAACAGGTCTGTTTGAGACTTAACTCACACAGAGAACGTCTTTTCAAAAGATTACCAGAAGCAAAGTTCAACAAAGGAGTATTGCACTCCACCAGGTATGTTCTAGATTTTTCCACATAAAAGGATGCAGATGGGATGATGGAGGTATGAGAAATAGAGATCACAACAGTAAGCCTGTCTTAGATCTACGGTACTGACTTGTGACTGATACTCTGCTGTCCTACACCTACAGGCATGCCTCTTAACTGTTAAAACAAACCAAAAGCTAGGAGAATAACAAAGCTGTTTTATTCCCTGCAACCAGTCAAATGTGATACGGTACCTCTGCTTTTCGCCTTCTAAGGATAACATAATACACCAAACATCATTTATATCCAGGTGAACCCCTCCCATTTTAAATTAACCCATACAAATTTTATTTAAGCTTAAAAAAACAGTTATTTAAAGCTACAAAACATTCTAGACTTCCATATTCAACCCGTTAGGATATAATGTTTTATAATTTAAGATAAATCTGCTGTAAATTAAATTTTATTTGCTTGCAAAATCACTACTACAAGAAACTATAGGTTTGGCTAGGACAGAGAAGAAAAAAGTAGAATCACAGCCCAAATGGATTGTGTGAAAATGCTCTGCTACTGAACTGTTAAGATTGTGGTTCCTGATATCACCCAAACCTATAGCTTCTTGTTATTGTTGGGAACATCCAATTGCTCCCAAACATCCATCAGACAATACATTGTGGAGGTGGGTGCCACAGTCTCCACAGCACAGGAGTGTCCAGATAAGCTTACTGTGTTCACCTGTGTAATACTGTAACAGTCTTTGTGGAAGGTTGAACATACCGGTACATGGGTGTCATATCTATCTGCACCAAGGGGGAGGTTGGGGTTTAAACATAGTTGTGCACACTTACTCAGAATGTCAGCAATATAGCCATTATCACAGTAGCTACTGTACATGTGGATATATGCACATATTACCTTGTAGTGCTGCAACATTTGGTGGTACTGACAATACCTCTCCCTCACCTTTTCACAAGTCCGTCAGGTGTGGCCCAAGTCTGTGGTCCTGTAGCTGGCAAGTGTGATGCTGTTTTTTATGGATCATATATACTGTATGAAAGTTAAGGGCTGCCATATTGCCCTATGTACAAGTGTGTTTAGCCAGAGTAGAATATTTGCATGTTCCATTCTGGAACAGTTAACTACGGTTCACAGACCCAGCAATCACAGGTGTGTATTTCAAATATACTTATGAGTGGCTACACAGCCTTGTACACAAGTCAATTACTCCCATTATGCCTGTTCATACACAAAAGGGAGATGGTACATACCGGAGGCAGCGACACTAGTACTGGCATATCATTTTCAAGATAGGTGTACTGGGTTTTACATGTAGTTCTATCACAAATAGTATCATACTGCATACCTTACAGGCAGACTGTACTGGCAAATAACTGGATGTGGCTGAAGTGCATGCTATAAAGGCCTGGACTTGTCTGTGTATGTTAGTGTGAGGTTGTCTGTTGTGCATGGCAGTGGAGATGAGGAGATGTGGGACATGCAATGCAGTTATGGAACCTCATCTGTACAAGTGTGTGGATTACCATACATAATAGTGCAGGTAGTCATGGACTGCTTTTGTCTTGCTTCTCACAGGTGAACTGGGAGGGTTGAGTTCTGCCCCCCTCACAACCTGATGTCAGTTCCCCATCAGACTCTGGTGATGATGGTGGCCATAGTGAGGCACAGGTGGGGTTGTCAGGGGCTGAATCTGTCCCAGAGGTTGACATCCCTCTTCTGCCCCCACTGTCACCGCACACAGTCAGTACTACCCACACATACCTAGGCCCCAGAGGCCAGAGATACTGGACAGTCAGAGGGTGGCGACATTGAACAGGACAGTGTGGCAACTATAGTGTCAGTGAGTGTAGACAATGGCCACAGCCAGACATCTGGTGAGGTCCTGCACAGGGAGACTTGACAGGGGTGCTCATAGGAGGACTGCTGTCCATCCATCACCTGTTGCAGGTGTCACATCACAGGTCACTCGGTGCATTTTTCAGGCCATCACAGAGGCACAGGTACTTTCTGAACACACCAGATGGATGTTTAGGGTTATGGACGCAGCACAGTGACATTCGTGACTCCCTCCACCACATTGGGGACACCCTGAATTGGTTCATTGATGAAGTGGACAGACAGTGAGCTAAAACAGTCAGTTTCAGACTGCACATGGTCTGTGCTGGAACATCTGGATGGAGTTGGGCATTGGACACATGGACGTAGTTCAGCAACACCATCTGCTGAGAGCCCACGTGGCCATGCACAGTCAGGCTCCCATAGTAGCACTACTTCTAGTGCTACAGAAGGATGTGTGCTGTCCACACCATGACAGGCCATGGGCACGTGGTCCTGGGCTGTTCCATGGGAGACACAGCCCTAGCAATCAGCAGTCCCAGTCAAGTACTTGAACCGCATCGGACCTTGGGCCTGGTGGTGCCAGTCCTACTCATGGCAGAGCCAGTTCCAGTGTTCATGGCTGGAGATGTTGAACTGTCTACTCTACCATTTATGGTCCACAGCTGTCCAACATACACACGTGTAGAGCTAGCACTGGGCTTGACTGTGTACACGCACACACTCCAACAGACAAACACGGCACCTCTCCATGGCCCATCTAACCAGCAACCGTTCTTGACTCACACACATGCTGTCAACTGTTTGGCACAGCCTAGGCCTCTGGTAACCCACACCACACCCTGTGCATGTGATATCTGTGCCACATCCCTGCCATCAATGCAGGGAAATGCAATTATGTGTCTGATGCACAGGGTGACTATATTACTTGACATGTACTTGTGTAGTGCATTATTCTGCCATACAACCTATTGTGGGCCACAATAGGTACTATAAGCTGGCATGTGTCATGACTACACATCACATTTTGTGTTTCATTGTTGCATGATGTTGGACTGCCAGTAGTGTCACAGAATGACAGGTATGTCATGGACTTGTGTATGTTTCTGTTGCAACAGTATGAATGGATAAACTATGGACACATGGCATCACTACAGCGGCACAGGCTGGCATGGCAGCACATCAGAGATATGACATCGGCATGGTACAGCAGTATACATGCATGGCTCCCTAGGTGCATATGTGTACATCAGTCTATCAGGGACAATGTGGGCAGTCAGCGTAATCTTGGATTCACACATTTGTGACAAGGTCTGCTACCCTTGAAACGTGTTACCAAGGTTTAATGTACTTGCAAATCTACAAGGTGTGGTGAAGGAGTTGACACATCTACAAACATCCAGTGTCTGGTTCAGACAGGTGGCAGACAGTTATGATTATGCAGAGGAGGGCAATTTAGGGCCAGCAGCTAGTTATAGAGACATAAAATGCATAACCCATTGCACAGAGATACCCATATGGGCATGTCTGCAGTGTTGCAATGGGATATATTTACGCACATACATATACACACACACATTTATTTATATTTATATATATATATATATATATATATATATATATATATATGTGTGTATGTGTATAACAAGGATGTCTTTCTAACTGTTGTGTGTACGTTATGTAAACATGTTATGTAGATATATGTGGAGAGTCTATGTATCGTACTTTGTATAGTTTTTATATATATATACACACACACACATATATATATATATATATATATATATATATATATATATATATATATGTGTGTATTATATAGTTATATGTGCCACATACTGACAGATACACTAATCGTGTGAGGGGGATAGGGACAGTCAGATATGTATATATAGCTGTCTGTACAGACATATTTCCACATAGCAGGTCTTTGTGATTAAGAGGCAACAGACTTGCACTCAAGTTAGCTAAGTGTAGTGTCAGTACTTACAAGGTGACTCCTGGCCTGAGCTACCTGTACAACGGCCTGAGATTTTGTATGCTGCAGACACTGGCTGCTGCACCTGTTTCTGCAGTACAGTACTTCTTTGAAATTGTCCAAAGCATTCTCCGGCTTTTTGCTGTACTTAATGTGTGACTGGGGTACATGATGCAACACCACACATAGGGTGACAGCCTGCATACCTCTCACTGTACATGTTTTTGCAGAATGTCCAGCATTTCATCTCATATGTCTGGTCTGTCCGTAATACATTTGTGATTTTCCAGTAAAATATTGTAAAATGCAGTCAGTGAATTGTTGTAACTACTGACATTTAAGTGACGGCCTTGACATCCCGCAGCTAATCTGTCCTGTTGCAACCTAGTGTTATACTGGTCACCTTCTAGGTTAATCAGAACATGTGTAATGTCTGTCTGTAGTTTTTGCCCTTTGTCCCCCCATTCTTTTTGGCTTTGTTCAGCTTTCTTGCAGTAATAGACTGAGGGGTATGATAGTCTGTGGGAATACCACCATACGAGTACTTCACAAGCAAAAGATGTACATGCTGCCAGATTCAAACCATCACCCATGCTAATGTCCCTAGTCCAGTGAGCCACACCAGCCACCAGAGAGGTTTCACTCCTCACACTATCAATAGCATACAGGCATACACCGTCATCCCTGCGTTACATGGAAAATATGTGTGACCAGGCTCTATGTCAGAGCCCTGTAATTGTCTGGTCTGCTGATATATCATTGTAGACTTACTGTTAACAGCAGTTGTATGGGAATACGGATGTGTCGGGGGATGGGGACAACCAGCCCATGCTCTGCTAGCATAGAGAGTCGTGCGACTGTCCTGTGACCCCACTGTTTGCCATCTCCCATGAATAATGTAGTGGATTTTTCAGCCATGTGGCCTACTAAATATTATAGGGAACATACTATTGGACAGAGTACCTGCTGTCTCAAGTGGTTGTTAGATCTCTGCAAGTAGCCCAGTAGCCCATTATATATTCCCTTGCATATATGGAGCAGGTCCGTACATATGCTAGCATACTGTAGAACCCCTTACAAGTGGTGTATAGGCATGTAACTTACCTTGCGAATGCAGCAGCTGACAGACCTGTAGTTTTGGGCTGGCTCTGATGCATGTAGTACACAGCCAATACATGGTTAGGTACAGGTTGTGTGGGCTGGCTGGCATCATTTTTACTATGTATGCAAGTCAGAGTAAGGGGTCAGTCCCTAGAGTCCTAGGTTGCCTGTGCATGTGCTATGCGTTGTCTCATGGCCAGGGCATACTGGGCACACCTACATCTGCTTACAGGGACATCCTCAGGGGGGGTTCCTCCTCAGAGTCCTCCTGTGGGTGTGGCTGTGGGGACCTAGGCACTGGTGGGGGGGGCTGTGTATCCCTTCCCTTTGTTGCAGGATCATATGGTGTAGCATGGCACATACTTGAATATCTGCGCACATGTGGCTGGAGAGTACTGCAAGGCTCCACCAGATATATCAAGGCACTGGAACCATAACTGCAGTAGCCCAAACACATATTCTATGATGTTCCTAGTTTGTGCATGTGCCCCACTATAGCGTTTTGTCGGCAGGTGTGTGCATTTCTGATGGGTGTTATCATCCACTGTTCCAGTGCATAGCCAGCATCCAGTAAATGGCCATGCGGGATGTCCCCCTAGCAAACATCTAGTACAGCTGTGATGGGTGCCAGACATTGGAGCAGTGATAACTGCCAGGGCTGCCAGCACACACATTCAAGACAATGCCCTGGGCATTGCACACGATCTACCCTCCTCACCAGGTGGTGCCTTGATATGTACACGTGTGCAATCTATGCAATCCAGTACCTCAGGGTAGTGTGCTACACAGCAGAAGTGTTGCATACTGCTGTCCCTCTCCTCAGGGGTGCAGGGATGTGGGGAGAAAAAAGTGCTCACTGGCATGTGATAGCACGGCATCTAGGAACTGGTGGAGTACCCTGGACGCTGATGTCCGTCAGACCCCCCCCCCCTCCAGTTGGTCTTTGGAAAGTACCTGTAGCTAGTATCCTAAGAGCTACACATGCTTTTGTTTCCATTGGGATGGGTTCCCCTCTGTTGGCTCTGGGTCTGCGTTGAGGACGGCAGTTCTTGTAGTACGTCCCTGTCCACCCTGTAGCGCTCTATAATCTCCAGCTCATGAAGCTCCTGCAAGGTTACTCTGGGCCTGAACACTTCTCCTTCGCAGTCTAGGCCTATTGTCAGCAGCAACACTGACCTCAGCATCTAGCACATACAGATGTAGCAGACCTGTAGCAGCCCCTAGCGTTCCTTCAGTTAAAAATCCCAAGTCTGTACTCCACTGGTGCACAGAGTATGGGGATGAAATCAGACTGTAGGGTGTATGCAACCTTTATAGTACTCTGTAGGTGCAGCCTGTGTGATTGGCCATCTATGATGCATTCTACCTGCCAAGTACATAATTGAGGGGTTGTAAAGGCCCTAGTTTAAGTGAAACAGGGGTCATCAGTAATTAATATATCATTAGTTTTCTCAGCCAATTTGACAGCCTTTCTCACTCTGCACTGCAGTGCGCAGTGGAAACCCGCACAGCAGTGATAAACAATGCTGAGCAGTCACTGGACACACCCCCATGGAAGGTCACACTCAGCATGGCAACCGCCATGTAAACACATGGAAACCCATGGAAATACACGCCCCAAAGCTAAACAAAGCTTAGCAGTCAGTGTACACCCCCCCCCGCTCAGCAAAGTTCTACACAAACAGGTGCCGCTGAGCTCCAATGAGTTTACGAGTCTGCAGAGGACACACCCCCTTTAATGTCAGCTACCTCTTCTCTGGACACCAACACCATTCTGTGCCTACACGGATGGGATCAGTGGACACAGATACCCATTTGCACTATTCAGTAACCCCACCTCATTTGCATACAGATCTGTGCACACAACCTGGAAACTACATGGTTCTAGGCCTTGCCTCATTCACAACAGCACCATTCCAGCACTGTAGATACTCCATGCAGGGTCCTATCATGCAATTATTGCCACATACTAATAAATTATGTTTTTACACTCTTTTTAATTTTTTTTTTCATAAAGGCATGTTTGCACACTGTGGTGCACCACACAAACATACCCTGATTATTAAAAAGATAACATTATTTTAAATTATTTTCCATATGGTTTTGGACACACAGTGGATAGTTTTGCACATATCTGTGTCTGCTATGCTATTTCTGTCCATCTAACTGCACTTTTGCAGTGCGTGTTATGTTTTCGATCCTGTACACGGAATTTTTCCATGTGCACCATGAACACCAACATGGGGTCTGCAGGACTGCCTATCTGCTTGCTGGATTGCTCTACGTCCCTCATTTGCATGCAATTCACTTGCTTATGAAATGATGTGCAGGCCACGCCTGGTTTGTATTGGCACACTCGTGCACACAGCTCAGCTCTGCTTAGTGGATCGCAAACCTGCTTACTGTCGTATAAGCAGTGTGCCGCAATGCCTACAAGGAAAAAAAAAGTCCGTGTAGGCTTTATTAAATTCCCCAAAGTGTTTTCTTTTTTGAGCAATGTTTAATACCAACTAAGAAAAGACAATTAGAGAGAGAGAGATATTAATGATTTTAAAAACTGACACGTTTCCATGGTCTAACAAATACAGACCCGCAATTGCAACAGAAGAAAAACAGAATTGTTTCTACTGACATTCCCTTGGATATTATGGCTAACAACTGCAGCTATTATTGACCCAGACGTTATTTCAGCATTGAATCCAGTGTATTTTCCACCACTGTTGAAGGATGTCACTCTGCATATGAGGCAGCTGCTGAAAAGGCTCGAAGCATCAGCGGACAAAGGGGAAAAAAAAAAAAAACAGGAGGGGCATGAAACACAAGCCCCACAACACAGTCACTCAAGGCAGTTGGGCAGATAGAAAATATTGAATACAATCTCTCTTTATGCATCTTAATGACCTTGGAATTTGCTCTTGAATAAGGGTAAGACCTCTGTACTGGCTTTTAAGGGTGAACTAATGGATTTATTAGCTGATTTACGTTTGTTTACCAGGACATTGAACCAAAATATTATCTCCTCAAAATAATGACTTTATTCCACACAGATGCAAAAAAATCAAGTACTTTTATTCCTAGTAGTAATAATGTGGTGAACATCTTTCAACAAGCGTGTGAAGGAGATAGATGATTTATTTCAAAATCAGAATCGAGTTCATTATTATAATTTAAAAACTGATGAACAAGCTGTACTACAGTCTTTAGTAAACAAAGGCAAGACAGTTAAGAATTCAGACAAAGGTGGAGCTAATGTTATAATGGATAAAAGCAAATATGATGCTGCTATTTTTAACCTATTAAATGACTCCTGATACATCTATTACAAGACATGCATCTAGAGCGTTTCGCCCCAGGCCTCCACTGAAAATTGGCTTCATTCCAAGTTTAACTTTCCCAGTAAACAAAATGTCAAATTAAATAAATAAAACAAAAATATTAGAATAGACAAATTGAAAATGAATGATATGAAAGTGGATAGTCAAGTGTATGGGATATTTGTAGATGGCTATTTGGCCATAGATTTATTAAATTTCTTTCATACACCTCATTCTATTATACCTACCTATGTACTATGGTTTGACCAAAATCCATAAATCTTTTGAACAACCACTAATGAGAGCCATTATATCTGGTAGAGGATGGATTACTGGACCCAGCTCTAAATATTCAGAAGCAAATCTGAGGAAAGCTCTCTTTGAATCACGCAGTTATATAAAAGACAACATGTATGTATATATGTATTTACTTATTCATTTGATGTTTGTTTACAGGAATAGTCCGACCTGGCAGAGATCCAATTTCAGCAGAGGCCCAGGGGGAAAAGCCAAAGGATACAAAAAGTACACAGTAAAAACATATGCAGAAATAAATTAAGTCATTAAGTTGACAAAACTAGCAGTACAGATTTTACATACACACACAACATAGTTTATACAACTGTTACAAATTTCAAAAGAAATTAAGTTATTCAACAAAATATTCCCAGCTAATGCCAAGATAGTTGAAAATAAAACATGAAGGTTAGTTTGTGCTCAAGTAGTCGAGAACAGAAGATGAAGACCTGTTAATTACAAAAGCTGTATTTACAAAGTTTCATTCAGGTGTATTGTTTAGTGTCTATATAGGGGGGTTAAGGCCTTGTAGAGTGGGGGATTGCTTAGCCAGGAGTTAAACAGGAGCATAGCCAAGAATCAGACAAGCGGGATTTGAGGAGTATTTTGAATTGTGCAGGGTTAAGGTTGGTTACAATATTCTGGGGAGGTCAAGTTCCAGGTTCTTGCTATTTGATTGGAGTAGAGAGAATCTCCATACCAGTTGCTTGCTTTTGGGACTTGTAATAGACATTTGTTGGAGGATCTCAGTAGTCTTTTGTTAATTTGTGTTTGAAGTAGGTTACAGAGTGCTGGACATTTTTCTGATTGATAATATTATACCATAAGCCATTTTTAGCATGTTAGGAGGTTGGGTAATTCAAGCCAGTTTAGTTTGCGTAGTGCAATACAGTGTTGGGATGTAAATGGGGAATCAGTGGCAAATTTGGCAATTTTATTATAGTAGGCTTCTAGCCTTGCTACATCAGTTTTTTCAGGTTGGTGAAAGTGGAAGAAACAGACAAGGGTACAGAGTAGATGAGTTCTGGCAACTGATTGTCTTGTGGCATCAGTGAAAGAGCCAAGTTTAATGTGAACTTTCTTTATGGTTAGAGATAGGTACTTGTCAAATTTCAAGTTATCAATTGTGACGCCAAGTAGTTTACTGTGTTACAGGCTCTATCTTGATGTTATCAGAAGAATATATTTGAAAGGAGGATTGTACTGGTTTGGTTTTATTAGAGAAAATCAAGAGTTTAGCTTTTTTTTTTTTTTTTCAGGATTAACTCGGCATCAGAGAGCCAAGATTCTACTGCTGCAAAAGATAGCCAGGTTACTTCTTGCAGTTTGGAGTGAGAGAGGGGGTTGTGCAGATGAGTGTAGAGTCATCTGCATATTGTATGATTGCGGGTAGGTTGGTAGCAGTGTACAGTTTGTTGGTAAAGATGTTAAGTAGAAGTGGACAGAGGATGGAACGTTGAGGTACACCTGATGAAACAGGTAATAATGAGGAGAGTTTGCTTTGCCATTTTAGAGCTTGTACTCAGTCTGTTAAGCACTTGTGGAACCAGGCGAGGGCATAGCTGCTTAGTTTGAAAGAGGGAAGTTCATTTAGTAGTTTTTGATGTGAAACGGTGCTGAAAGCTTTTGACATGTCGAGGAATATTGAGGAGGCAAGCTGACCATTATTTCTATATTGGTTATTGGTGTTTGTGAAACTTAAAAGAGCAGTAGTACTACTGTGGTTAGGTCAGAAGCCATGTTGGGAATTAGTGAGAAGGCTATTAGGTTGTAGGTAGTTTATGAGCTGGTATTGAATACATTTTTCTAGTATTTTGGATAGTGGAGATAAAATTGCAATTGGTCTGTAATTGGATATGTCTGCACATGTTCCTCCCTTGTGAAGTGGAATTATATAGGCAATGTTCCAGATTTTAGGAATATACTGTTCAGTTCTGGAGCGAATGATCAAGATGGAGACTGGGTAGGCTACTGTACTTGAAATTTCTTGAATTATCTATGGGATTGGCCTAATCAAAATACTTTTTCTTCAACTGTATGTTTGCAACACTTGACATAGAATCCCTTTTTACTATGATACCAAATGATAAGACTTGATTTAAGATTATTTTAGTAAACTTAAGAATAAGAGTAACTTAGAAATCAATACTCTATATACCCTACTAGATTTCTATATACCTTATTAGATTTGATACTGAATAATAATGTAGTTATATTAAAAAAAGGAATATCACTTACAGAAATGTAGAGTAGCAATGGGTACCCCCATTGCCAATACATACGCCAACATGGTTTTGGCAATCTGAGAAGCACACCATGTCCTCTTTCAAGAATATATTTGGACAAAACATTTTAAGTGTTCAAGTGTTTTGTGAAAGACAGTTTTATTATTTAAAATAGTTCTGAATTAGAATTTGATTCTTTGTTGAATATATCACAAATACCACATACTTTTTAAAGTTTAAGAAACTTGATGCCTTTTCAGAAATAGAATTTCTAGATATTAAATTAATAAAACACCTAATGGCAGCATCGACATAACTGCATGTGAAAAAGAATATTTTTTTTTAAACACAGGAACAATATGCATCCACCCTTTTATATTTTCCAACATCAGTAAAAGTCAGATGATACAAATGATGGTATGTTGAGTGAACGATTACATTATGTTATCAAAGATTTTCAAGCTATAGATTATGGTGATGTGCTCAAAGAACAGAAACATGGAATAGTCGAATCTCGTGGTGACCCATCTAAACCCATTTTTTCTGGATCACATATACATTTCTATCTATATGCAGTTGGCTCTTCCTCAGTGAAGGGAAGAACCTAGGCAATGAGGGGTCTATATTACATGATTGAAAATTCAGACGTTCAAACACGTAATGATCAACCCCCAATACAGCGAACCGGCATAATGCCGAACGGCCAGAAAAAAATAACAAAAACCCAAACAAACCATTAAACTGCTTTATGCAGGGGGGGCAAGCCCCCCTGCACCCCCCACACCCCCGCTACTTAAATATACCAACTCCGAGACCGCACTACATTGCAGTAAACGGAAATCTCCTCTTACTGAGATTTCTGCTTGCATGTTCGACATTCTGCCGTTTCGCTCAGTTGGGGTCTATCATTATGTGTTCGAACATCTGAATTTTCGATCACGTAATATACTCCCAGCAACGAGAGTAGTCTTAGCAAAAATGTAAAATTTAATTACAGACATAATAGAAATCTGAAAAAACTTGAGAGATACTCTCACAATCAGCAGACAAGTCTGATTCAGATTATTATTAAAAAAACAGCGGTATATTTTTTTTAGATAGTTTGTTTACTTCTAATATTGAAGAGTTTTTATATTTTGAACCTAATTTATTATAGAAGAGAGCAGAATTTGAAAGAGAAGATAGGTCATAAAGAACAGAATACACATAAATGTGATAGACGTTTTACACAGAAAAAATGGTACACTTACGTAATAATTGTAATTTCTTCAAGTACATTTATTCAGAAAAGACATTTATACACCCTCACTGGAAATGTCCAATTAAAACCCTATGCTAACTGCAATACAAGGAATTTAGTGGATTTAATCCTATGTCAAACGTGATGCCTACTATGAAGGCAAAACGAACAGGAAATTGAAGGAGCAAACTGGTGACCACCACTGTGATATCAGCAGAAATGTGGAAACTTGCTCTTTATGTAAATATATACCAGATAAAGATAAACAACACACTTTTAAATCTGCTGTCCTTCAAGTGATTTTTGGAAGTATTATGGTTGGTGACTGTCTTAGAAATGGAGAATGCAGTATAGATGGAGCAGTCAGCTTTGTGCTTACAAGTTTCCTGGTTAAATGTCATTAAAGCATTTTTCTTTGGTGCTTTGTTTTATCATGGCCCACTGTGTTTGCACACAGCTGTGGTCATTTTTGATATTTTTTGCTACTTGTGGTTATTACAGTAGACATTCGTACACTACAGCAATTTTGTTCTAATTTTATCACTGATCCTACCAGAATCAGCCTGAAAAATGGTAAAGCTACCACCCTGAACTAGTTATTAAAAGTCTCCCAAACAATAAACTACCAAGGCACCTTAGCAACTACACTTGGTGACCACCTGTCAATATATGCCACAAGAGAATGCCATACATCTCACAGGGAAAACATACATAAACTCTCTCTCAACATGAACAATTTTGACTCAAGAGTTGTTAACACTTTACCACAATCTCACAACTGAAGCATCCTAAAAATCTAGCCACTAGATTATGCTGTTGTCTATTTCAATAAGATATTTATGGAACTGTCATGCAGCATGGCTCCCTTAGGCTGTGTGTGCAAAACAACCATACTCAGTGGCTTACTCCTAATGCCAGCAAATTGAAGTACAGAGATAAATCCTCGAAGGCATGGCTCACTAATAAAACAGAAAGCAATCTTCAACAATATATGAAAATAAAGCCAAATGACAGATCAAACTTAAGAAGCTTGATTACTCCAATCAGCAGAATAGATGCTACAAACATTCCAGGCAGTTCTGGACAGCGTATCTAAAATACTACACCCGGACTCAAATTGACAACCAAACACCAACCCCAGCTGGTCACCAGAAGAAACAGCTAATGCTTTTCAATGATCAATTTCACTCCAACATTGCTAAATTATTTCACAACCAGAATCAAAACAAATTGACTTTCCCTAATAATCTGACCGCACTGCACTCATTCTCCCCTCCAAATTCCATTAATACTCGCTCTTTCTCCTTTCAACCAGTATCCACAAGATCAATCAAGAAATACTTCCAACAAATTAAACACAATACACTATCTCCAGATGAAATTTCTGGTGATTTCCTGAAAATAGCAGCCAGCTCAATTTCCTTTCAGGTATCCATTCTCAAATAGCTCTACTCACGAAACACCTGCAGCAGCCATATGGAAAAAAAATCTCAAATCATCTCACTTCACAAGGGAGTAATGCCAATGATGTATCCAGCTTTACATCCATTTCCACTCTCCCCCCTCTTTTGAAAATCCTTGAAAAATGCATTCATAATCAGTTAATGAGTCATTTGCAGACAAACATCCTTACTCCCATGCAACACATTGCTCCATCACAGCTCTCAGACTTCATTGACACTATTAACCTAGTCAGAGATAAAGGCCAACTGGTCTCTGCCATTATTTTGATCTGTCCAAAGTTTCAATACCATTTCCTATAGCCTAACTCTAAAACACATTTCTTCACTTGGCCTATCAAACACCTCCGTCAACTGGTTCTCTAGCTACCTTTCCAATAGGCTCCAGTATGTTAAACAGACTGATTCCTACTTGTCCTTCCTACCCAGCTAAACAAGTGTTCCCAAAAGGTTCAAAATTAGGGCTGCTGCTTTTCAACACATTTAAACCTATACTCTGCCAAATATCAGTTATCCCTCATACAATATGCAGACAACTCCACTGTGATCTGGAATGCCAGTAACCCAATTATTCTAGAGCAAATCACCAGTCATTTTGATCAGCTGAAAGCTGGTTCAATAACTCCTAGCTTCTACTTGATATAAAAGGCTCCTATTTCTTTCAAAAGCCCTTACATACCTAAAACAAAATTTCTCAGTAAGAGCCTCTGATAACACCCCTACGGAAATCATCCCCTATAGCAAACTACCAGGGATGACAATTAATAACATCTCACAAAAAAACTTTTTGGAAAAAAAAATTCATCCAGGAAACTCCTGGCCTCTACAGTCCTACTTTCCACACGGCTCCCCTATAATGCTCAACCTTCAAGTTTTATCCAAAATAAACTAAACCAGTGCTACAATAAAATAGCAAAATATGCCACTAACTGAAACAGAACCCATCACTGCATAGCCCTAAAAAAGATTGGCTTGAATTACCCAAGCAACTCACTCACACCCAAGTACTCCTTGTCCACAAATTAATATACAAGCCAGAACAAAGCAAATCTCTAGCAGACTTACTGCATACATACACATACAACTGCTAGGCCACTTTGATCCGAAAATAAAATTCTCCTCATTACTTACAAAGCATACCAGTCAGCAGGAGACACTCTCCATTCCAGCTACATAACCCACTCATGTTACTCTATCCCCTCATCTCTTAAACATACTAGCAACCTTTCCAATTTCAAGGCCAATCTTAAAACAAAAATAAAAAAAAAAGGTATCCGACACTTGTACAACTCTCACAAGAGATGCATGCCCACCTACTTACTATAACTATGCCTTTCTCACTCTGAATCAGTAACACCTCTTTATCTTAACAAGCAGTAATGGCCTAACATCAAAAGTAGTTCTCAAGTTAACGTTTCCATACTACTAAGGTACGCATTTACAGATGACACTTACTATTTGTTTCCTCTCTAGTGTCCTTCCAGAACATTCTCATCTAATACTAATCCACTGTCTTCACATGTCCTTGATTTTCCCCTTGGACATTTCTCATCATATCATTCTATTATTCTGTCTAATTTGGCATCAGAATACTCTCAGCTCCATATATTATTAGAAATATTGTCAATATTTTGAATAAATATATACTAGTTTACTCTACATAGGCTAGCTACTTCTGCAGTCTCTTGCTACCTACAATGCATATTGTACTCTTGATCACAATTTCTCCTAGCAATAGTCAGTACATGTATTTCAGTCTGTTGTGGGGTTTTTTATATCCTGTAGAGAAGGCACACCTCAGTCTATTTTAAAGTATTTTACCCGTTTTGGAGCTTTTCTCCCCTTATATAATTACTTATAAAACTATTATTTAAATGTTTTTGAATGCGTTGTCAAGCTTTTCTCCCCAGGCCTCTACTGAAAATGGGCCTTTGGCTCAGTCAGACTTTTCTGGTTACCAAAAGACAAATAAATAAAATGAAACAAATTATTCAAGATCAGAAGGAAAAATGAAAAGAGGAGCATTGTTACCGGTGAAAAGGTATGCACAAGTAAACGTGGAAGAAGATTAAAAAGGCTACTTAGGAAGGTATGTCATGGTAGGAAAGCATAATCACTTTGGTTACATTCCACTTAGGTCTAACATGCACAACAAAAAGCAGATAATGGGGGACGTCATGGCATTCCAGCAAGAAATACTGACAGTGGCTGGGTACTAGAATATTAAATGTGATAAAGAATATCTAACAGGGGAACAAGAAAAGGAAGAATCTTACTAGAAGGCAGACATCTGGAGAAATGCACGAATGCATTTGGACTAATACACGTTATGAAAATAGATCAGAAAAAACATAATTCATTAATTATTCTGAAAAATACAGTAACTGGGCTAGATTAGATAGATGATATGCACCAGAAGAACATATGCACTTAGAAGAAATATAACAAATCGTATGACAATTTCAGGCCATACACCACAGCAAATTATAATGAAAAATGAGGATAAACTGTGCATTTCCCAGTGCATAGTTTGAAACAGGGTGCTTAAAGACGGGGTATATCTACAAAAAGTTTTGGCCCTTGTTAGTAAGGAACATGTTCTAGCTTGGGGCACTTGTAAAACAAAAAATAGAAACTTGGCAACAATGAAAGGAATGGAAATATGGGTGGGCTATCAAAATTAAATATGTAGATGTGATATGACATATTAAGGAGCTACAAGAATGGAAAAGACTAGACACAGGGGACATGGGACAAACATCTTAAAGCAGCTAAGAATTCAATGGCAGATAACTTGGCATCAATGCATATAGATCACAGGCTGTGAGATAGCAATATTTCAAAACTAACTCTAAAACATTAAAGCTTTAGTGCAAAAAGACAGCAAAAGGCAGAAAGATGGATTACAAAGATGAGAACTCAAGACACAGGGAAAATGGAAACTGACCCCCACCCCCACAAAATTATGAAAGTAATGTTTAAATACGACAGTGATTTATATAAACAAAATTCAGACGTAGAAACACAGCTGGAATATGACATTTTAAGAAAATTTAAATTTACCTAAGCTATGAGAATGATAAAATGTCAATGGCCAAACTGAAAACAGAAAGAAATAAAAGTAGAAACTAAAATCCAAACATGTAAAAACTCCCAGACTTGATGGAATCCATATCAAAATATGGAAGACAAAGGTAGATAAGGGAAGGAAGTACCCCCCCCCCCCAACACACACACCTCTTAGGAGATGGTGACTTTGGTAATCATCAAAAAAGAGGGGGGGGAAGGAAAAATATATGACTGACCCAGATTCATAAAGACCTGTTTCTATACCAAACCATGACTACATCTGTATGACAAATATTAGATAAATAAAATGGCAAGTATTCCATTGAAAATAACAGAGCCAGATCAATGTGGATTTATTGGAATGCAGACATTTGACAACACAAGTAGAACACTAATGATTTAAAGAGGCACTACAGAAAAAAAAACACCAATACTAAAACTAAGATGCAGGAAAAGCTTTATGCAGAGTCAGTTGAAGCTTTTTGACAGAAACTCTGGAAACATTTAGCTTTTCAAGAAAGTAACAATGATATTTTCAACTTGCAAAGTTCCAGATGTTGAAACACACTTAAAAGCCATACAACTTAAACTACCATATCTGTTGCAATACAGAAATTATTGACCTATCTGGAAAGATATGTGGATAGGCCAGAAAGAAGTCCAAAGGGAAAAAAAAAAAATCAAGGACTATGGAAGGCCTTAGATGAAAGGGGCTACAGACAAACAAAAACATACAAAGACATCTTTTAAATCAAGTACTATCGTTAAGTGAGGGATGCTGGGTATATTGGGAAAAGGATGCCAAGGATGGAGCTGCCAGAAGAGGAAAAGAAGACCTAAGATAAGGTTTATGGATGTGGTGAGAAAGGACATGCTGGTGGTTGGTGTGACAGTGCAAGAGGCAGAGGACAAGAAGAAATGGAAACAGATGATCTGCTGTGGCGACCCCTAACGGGAACAGCCGAAAGAAGATGATGACTACCGTTAAGGGAGGTAAAGGTCTGGGAAAACCAAATCAATATGATATTCTTTACACGTCTCAACTGTCCAGATTTTCACCTCATATATTTGGTCTGTTCCTTGTGAAATTTGTGATTTTCTGCAAATCGCTGAGGACTGAAGGTTCATAGGTAGGTACTAGGCTATCTACCTGCGTGCATTTATAAGCGTAGCCAGAGTGTGTCGGCTTTCATCGCCCCATTGATTAATTAACTGAGCCTCTGTCAAGCAGAGCCAATGAAGTGATCCCAGGGGTGTATTTTCTGTTACCCATCCACTCGTCAAGGCTTCTCTTGAAGTCATTAAATAAAAATAATAACATACATTTGAGTTTCAAAGTGCATAACCTTCAGGAAAATGCATACTGCACAAATCCTAATAATATAGCAACGCTCTAAGTTTGTAAGAGCAACATTTAAAATATGTCCCTATTTTTGGGCCTTTGTCCCCGTTATTTTTTTGCTTTGTCCAGACTTCTTGTGGTAAGAGGTTGAGAGTTAGGTTGAGAGTTATGTTACACAATCATAAAGAAACAACAACAGATAAGGCTTCTAAGATATGGAAAAGGAAATACAAAGATCACATATAATGTGAACAGTTCACAAGTGGGAGTAACAAAGACGTGGGACAAATTAAACTACTTGTGACTTGCATCAAAACTAAGAGAAATTTTTATAAATTCTTCTTCCTCTTCTTCTTCTTTCGGCTTTTCCTGGTTAGGGGCGGCCACAGCGGATCACCTGTCCGCTCGTGATTGGCAGTGGAGTTTTACGGTGTTGAGTTGCCAGCCCAGCGCCCAACCTTCCACTGAAGGGCACACACACTCTCACACCTCTAGGGCCAATTTGGAGTGTCGAATCCACCTACAGCATATCTTTGGGATGTGGGAGGAAACCCACGCGACCACTGGGAGGACATGCAGACTCCGCACAGAAGGCACCCCAGCCAAGGATCAAACCGAATAACCTCTTGCTGTGAGGTGACAATGCTAACCACTGCACCACCATGGCCGCCCTCAATTGTGATAACCCATTCACAGTGAATTTTTTAATACAGGCAAGGCCAGACATGGCAATAAAAAAAAAAAAAGTACTGGAATGGTAATTAAAAAAATAGTACTGGGAAACACTGTTATTAAAAGGCAAATGGAATTAAGTTGAAATAGAACTACAGATAAAAATATGGAGACTCATGGATGAGAGAGAATGGAGGGAGGTGTGTTTAGCCACAAAGTTGAGAAATTTCAGAATATTTGCTTGGAAGTGTTTGCACAGACATTTTTACACAACAACTAAACTTTAACAAACTTCCCACAGGCAGGAAAGTCATGCTTCAGTTGTGAACAAAGAGTAGGGACATAGCCAGCCTTAGGCATAAGCCAACTAGGAGGCCGCCTAGGACACCACTCTAGCAGGGGTGCTTTTCCAGTACTTATTTAGTTTTTTGTAGTAAGAAAAATGGTTTCTTTAAAATGTGTTGAATGAATACAGGAAAAAGTGAAGAGCAAGACATACTGTGACAAAAATGAAGAAAACACGTAATTTGGAAGGTGTAGGTAGACAATGATGGGGCACTGAGTGGTGTGGGGGGGGCACTGTGGAGTCCTTTTTGCCTAGGCCACCTGTTGACTAAAGGCCATCCCTGAGTAGGGAACATGGGAGTACATATTCTGGGACTGTGCAGAGATAAAATTCCCACTTCTGTATTGTTAAGATTCAGATTATAGGAGAAATTTGAAGAGATTAAAGAATTGTTCATTCTGAATTGGGGCAGGAAGACCTAGGCATGAGAAAGGCATTACTTTTAGCATAGGTGATACCCCCCATCATATCCTTCTAGCTACAGATCCCCTAACATGAGGCTGGAAACCCATACCTCCTACCTAAACCTTCTGGAATCTCTTAACATTCAGCTTAACACCATATTTACAGGCAACTTCAACTACACCTCCTAAACTGGGAGACTTATGCAACCCATAATTCACTTGCTCAGAGGTTTTTAGACTTCATCAACACAAACACCCTGGAGCAACTAGTTAGCTCCCCAAGAAGAGGGACAAATATCCTAGACTTGGTACTCAAGAACAGTGGGGGATGCTGCTCCCTCTCATGCATTAACTCCTCCTTGATAAGATCTGACCACAAATGATCTCCTTTAGTATTAAAACTAACCTAGAACCCCCATCAAATTCCAAATCTGTTAAGAAATTTGGTAAGGCAATTAACCTCAAACTAAGTGAAAGTTTATTTAAACCTTCCAAGCCCCTCAGAACCCAGATGATACTGAGGCCTACTCTGTGCTGTACACAAAAGCACTGTAAAACCGCATTAATACCTGCATAGAGTAGGTAGTTCCTGTCAAGAGTTAAATCTATAATTACTGGCAAAAATAAGCCATCCTGGTGTACCCCTAGCGTAAATAGGCTAGCCAACAGAAGGAAAAAAATCCTCTCCAAAGCCAAGAAGGAACATACAAAACAATGCAAAAAGGCACTCAATAGTCTAAACAAACAAAACAGAGAGATGGTCAAATCTGCCAAAGCAAACTATGAGGCAAAGACAGCCTCCCAGGTGAAAGAGAAAAGAAAGGCTTTTTTTTTTAAATTATGTTTGTAACTTCAGGGGAAACACTCAGTGTGCCAAGTTAATCATGAATGATAACACTTACATCCAGCCTGAAACTACAGCAAACCTGCTGGCAGACGAGTTCAGTTTAAATTTCTCCTCCCACCACCTCCTATCACATCCAAAGGAATACCCACAGCCATCCCCCTACCAGTCATTATAAGGGAACAGGTCTTTAATGTGCTCACTAAAGCCAAAAAACACAGCCTCCATGAGTCCAGACAACATTCCATGAGGCTTCTTAAACAGATTTATACCGGATCTATCGGGGCCACTTGAAATCCTTTAACCTCAGACTCTGGACAGGCTCTGCCCCAGAGGAATGGAGGACTGCAGCAGTCTTCGCTCTGCACAAAGGGGGGGCATCAACTGACCCAGGGAACTACACACCCATAGGCTTGACCAGTCTTATCTGCAAGATCATGGACAGAATTACCTTACATCTGATCAACAGCATAGGAAATATAGAGACATTGGACTAGACTAAGTTTGGCTTTGTCAAAAGGAGGTCTTGTCTGCTCGATATGGTGGACTTCTTTGAGAAAGTCATCAGGGCCATGGATCAGGGTAAAGTGGTACACACTACTTATCTAGACCTGGCCAAAGCTTTCGACATTCCCCCACTTGGGATTCACAGATAAACCCCCTACATCATCAGGTGGACAGCAAACTTGTTCAATAACAGGACACATGTTGTTCGGATAGGAGAATCCACTTCTGATAAGAACCATATTACTAGCAGTATCCCAATGGTCTCAGTGTCGGGACCCCTCCTGTTTGGTATATACTTTTCTGAAGCGAAGGACAATCTTGAGGGGCTCTGGCTCACCAAGTTCACTGAAGACTAAGCTGGGAGCAATCATCAAATCCCCAAATGATGTTGATATCCTACAAACAGTCTAAAAATGACAAATGACTGGTGCCAAAACCATGGTTTGACACTAAATGCTGAAAAAATACATAATCATAATCTCTGGTAAACCAGCTATCAGTACAAATTATAATAGTGATAGCACACCCCTAAAGTGTGCCCAGTTGTGGGGAACCTAGGAAGACAGATAGATAACCTAAACTTTGACCACAAAGTGGCTGTGGTAGTGAAGAAATCTTTCTGTGTGGTTCAACTTACAAGTAAAGACATGGCATCAAGGTCAAAAGGAGTCACAGTGCTATTGTACTCGGCCTCATCAGCCCATGAGTAACAAGGCTCCCTTCTGCATGTACTTAACTAGGCACTTACATCAACTGGAGCAGCCCCAGAGGTTTCTCACTAAAAAAATATAAAGCACAAGACACATGTCTTATGTGGACCAACTAAAAGCCCTATCCTTTTACTCTGTCTCATATAGTTTATTGACAGGTGACTTATGTCTGACCTACAAGGCATTCTCTAATCCACCCCTGATGAAAACGTTACTGATTCGCAAGAATCATTGTATGAGGATTACATGTTCTACGGACCTGAACCTTACTTCTGACTTTAGTAGAACTTGCTGGAAAGAGATTCATATCCCAAAGGCTACCTTGTCTATGGAATAAAATTCCTATCTTGGTAAAATAAAGCCCGTTCCTCACTCTGTTCCAAAAGAATTTGGATGAATGGATGGGGAACTGTAAATTCACTCCCAGGATACTGCCCATGTCCCTTATGGACTGAGGCAGTCTGTAAAAATGACTCAGGGGCTGCAATTCCCAAAGACCCACTACCCCGATACTACTACATCCCACATCTGGGGAACTAAAATTGAATTTCTGGATATTATTGGCTTGGCCTGTAAAGGCTCTTGTACTAATAGCCTAGTAATCACATATGCACCAATCTGCAGAAGTGGTAAAAAGACAATAACAAGAAAATGGAAAACAAAGGAAAAGCCATAAATTGCAAAAGGAAAAAAAAAGACAGTATGACGAATGAAATGAAAGAAACAGAATTTTGAGAAAAGGGGAGAGACAAAGGGAGATTCTTATTTAAAAAGATGGAATGCATGGGAAAAGGTTAACTTAAGCATTCATAGGGATAGCTAGCATATTGGCCCTAAAGGAATTTAGGTAAAAGCTATTGGAGATAAATTAGCCTTGAACTAAAACATGAATCTCGGATTGCTTCACATTTTGTAAATAGTTACATGTATTTACAGACTAGTTTTGCAAGATCCAGAAACATATGGTTTATTTAAGTTTAACCTTAAAATGAATCACAAGCACAAATGTATTTGGTTTATGAAGAACACTGTGGACATTGGCTCTCTGGAAGACGAATACAACACAATTGTTAAGATAAATGAAGCAGGAATGTAACAGAAGCCCGTGCATTTGATAAAAGTGCACCATACACAAGGATGGCACAATAGGGAACGTTCACAAGGAGCTTGCATTAAACTTTGCTCAACTGCAAAAAAGATAGTTCTTGATTTAAAATAAATGTATTATAGATATCACTTAACAGGATGTTTATTTCACATCACATTCACCTTTACAACACACAAATGAGTGAAGCCTAGTACAGAGATGAGAGTGAATCACAGGAACTGCAGAGGGCACATTATAACGAGGCTGCAGTTTAGGCTAGATCTTCATCTAGTTAATGCCTTTTATGCGTGCACAAAATGTACTACTTTAGCATAAAAAGGAATAAGTTTCTCTACAACATACCAGCCTATTAGCAAAGGCAAGACAACAGTAAGTAGCAGCCATGATGCTGCAGTATTTAATGTTGCTGCTTCACAGTCCTACAGTCTGGAGTTCACTTCCTACTACATCCAGTTACTACTCACATGAAGTCTTACAGACCCACCCTCAAAGTCTTATCCCACACCCACTAAAAGGCACAAGTGCCCAGATGAAATTTACCATGTGCAGCCTGCATACAACCTTAGCCTACAAACAAGACATGCTGAATACCAAGAGCTTATACAGGTTATCTGTGTTATTAGGTCATGGAAGGATACCGCCTATCATTTAGGCACTGCAGCCATAACAATGTGGACCTATGCTGAAACCGCAGTTATCTGAGTGGACTACATACAGTAAATGTAAAAAGTGGAATAGGTTTCCCAAAGATTATGGTAGCAATACTCACTCACACAATACCAAACAGATTTTTTTCCCACAAATGGTACTCTGCCTTCTGTCTCATTTTGAAAATTCTTGCTGGTTACCCATTTAAAAAAGATGTACAACATTAACTAAAGCAGTGCACAGACTTTTGTTTTAAAAATAGAAGTACTGTTTCTTTTTACTAAACTTAGTAGTTTACAGAGTTCACTTGACTGTTTTAGTTTCGGAAAACAAGTGAAGACATACAGAAGTTTTAGCATAGTATAATACAGATGCAACAATCTACAAACACCAGAACAGCAACACGAAGTTAGTTTGATGAGTTGAGTAATATAATGCAGAAGATATAAGACTAATACATTCAGGAAGAAATAGAAACTTTTAAATCTTTTGATACAGATTAAAAAGCAAGTTATCTTGCTGGTTTATGCAGTTGGAGAACCATAAGTGCAACAAAATTTAAGTTGGTTAGAAGTACCAGAACTTCCGTTTTGGGCCCACATAACAATAGCTTGAATTAATTTAGGAAAGCAAAATCTGGAAGCTTCAGCGCTTGTCAGTAAAATCTTGATACAGACAAATGGTGACCTTAGCTATTTAACAGAAACATTTGCCAAGGACACACTAAAATAGAAAATCTTGTGATAAAAATATGCCTTGATCATTTTTCAAAAGATGTGTTGCATGTCTGTATGCCAGCGTACAGACAGCAGTGACCTCAGTTCATAAGATACAAATGTTAAATTTAATGCTATTTTAACCCAAGGTGAAGGCTGATGGTTTATGATACTTTATTGCACAAAAGCACTGAGATGTGAGAGATAATTTCCCGACTAAACAGTCTCATGCATTGGCTTTAGTTAGTAATTCAAATATATCCGATCAGAAAATGTAAATATTTTGTTTTCATTTACAGTAGTCCAGTTGGTTTATACCATAGATGATAGATGTATTACTTATCAGGTTTGATTTATTCTCATAGGCGATAGATGCATTACTTATCAGGTTTAATTTATTTCTCATTACATATTCCTAACAAGTTGTAAACAACTTACAGCTTTCACTAGAACAAAATAACAGATGTTTAGCTAGTCTAAGTACAGCAGAATGTAGTGTTTTTTAGAGAACAAAAACATTTAGATTCTATTAGCATAATAAGAAATATTTTAACAAATATCTAGTTGTACATGTTGCATAGCAACACTCTAAATGCTGTCATTCATTTTCTGTTGACACTGACTACTACTCAGTGAGCTAGATAATTTGTTTCCTAGACTCCTACTTGCCAGGTGGACTGATCAAATAAAATTTCAGCTCTACACTGCATTGAGTGTGGACTGTTACACAACAATAGCTGAGGAAGAGTAGTTGAACATCTGAAACTTTCATCACAGACTACACAATTTTTATTTTAATTTGTTATCTGGGTAAAGGAAAGTACAGTTGTGTACACTTACCATAAATGTCGATGTTGAGTGTATTCACTGTTGCAGTCCTAACCAATGGGTTATCCGGCTCCCGGTAGCCCTCGATCGGCCAGAATACCAAAGGTAAATAAATACGACATCGGCTGCCGTCGGATGTAAAGGAAGTCAAGACGTCTGATATAAAAGGAGGCAGCCAACGTCACTTCCTCAGTCTTTCTTGTCATAACAGTCAGAAGCCCCCAGAAAACAAGGCTTAAACCAAAAGCCACTTTGGCAAATAACACCAATTTTAGCCTGTACCTTTGAAAAAGAGAACAGGAGAGGGCCAAAAGGGGGAAGGAGGGAGGAAAAAGTACAGTTGTGTACAATTACCATAAATGTAGATGTTCGAGTGTATTCACTGTTGCAGTCATTACATTTGGGTTATCTGCTTGCAGGTAGCCCTCAGTCGGCCTGATTAACAAAGTCTTGGGTCCTGCATCAGCTGCTGTCCCTTCTTCCATGACGTCAGGTTGTCAGGGGTATAAAACATGCAGCAGATGCCATTACATCAGTTTTTCTTGCCCCAGACGTCAGGTGCCCCTCCTAATGGGAAGTAATTAAATATAAAAGTACAATTTATACCTCCAACAACAAAGCAAATACACCAAAAAGCTTTTAAGCATAGTAAAGGAAAGTGTAGGTATAACCAAAAGAAGTTAGGGGGCTGGAGGGAGGGTAACCAGGACTGCAACAGTGAATACACACAAACATCTACATTTATGGTAAGTGTACAGAACTGTACTAAGTTAGTGTTTCATTGCTGCAGTCATTACACTTGGGTAGATTCCCAAAGCTATGGTTGGGAGGAGGAATTTAAATAGCATTAGGACCAGCTATAAGGCCCTGCAAGACTGCAGTGGCAAAGCCAGCTCTGGATTTAGAGAAAATTGGCAAATGATAATGCTTGGTGAAAGTATGTACAGAACTCCAGGTAGCAGCTTCTAGGATGTCCCTGGTAGGCATGCCTCTGAGAAAGGATGTAGAGGTAGATGCAGCCCTAGCGGAGTGAGGTTTGATCCCCTGGGGGATAGGTTTTCCATGGTGCTTACAGCAGAAATTAATGCAATGGCCTATCCATTTGGAAATGGTTTGCTTTGAAATAGCCTTTCCCTCTGCCCCTGCAGCAAATGCCACCAGCAGTTGTTCAGATTTCGTTTGAGGTTTAGTCCTGTCCAAGGAGAATCTAAGTTGTCTGTGCACATCTAAGGAATGCAGTATCCATTCCCCTTTGTTCTGTGGATTGTGAAAGAAGGTTGGCAAATGAATGGACTGATTAAGAGCCACACTGGATACCACCTTGGGCATGAAGGATGGATTGGTTCTGAGGGACACCCTGTCTGCATGAAAGATGATGAAAGGCTCCACTGCCATAAGGGCCTGTAATTCAGACACCCTTCTAGCTGAAGTGATTGCTAAAAGGAAAGCTGTTTTCCAAGAAAGAAATTTTAAGTCTGCAGTAGCAGCTGGCTCAAAAGGAGATAGAGTGAGCTTCTTCAAAACAAAGTTAAGATCCCAGGCAGGGGTTGGAGCTCTCCTGGGTGGTCTCAAATTTTTGGCCTCTCTGAGGAACTGCTTGAGCAGTGGCTGAGAGAAGATGGGAGGTTCTGTGTTATAATGAGCTGAAATGGCTGAGGCATGGATTTTAATGGAGGAAAAAGACAGGCCCTTGTGAAGCATCTCAGTTAAGTATTGTAAAATCTGAGGTAAATTGGGTGCTGCTGTGCTCATCTCTTGAGAATGGTTGCAGGCACAGAATCTTTTCCATTTTTCAGCCTAAGATTTTCTAGTACTAGGTCTCCTTGCCTCTAAAATGATATCCATCACAGGTTTACTGAGGGATGGTAAAGGAGAGATTATGTAATTAGCCAGGCTGCAAGGTTCGGTGTTAGAAGCTGAGGGTGCAGAATCTGGTTCGCCTGCTGGGACAACAGGAAAGGAGTCTGAGGCAGGTGCCATGGGGATAACCGTGACTGCACAGGAGTGGGTACCAGTGTTGACGTGGCCAGTCTGGAGCAATCAAAATCATCCTTGGTTTGTCCTGTTTGATTTTAGTAGTACTTTGGAGAGCAGAGGCAGAGGGGGGAAGGCACAGACTGATAGGTTTTTCCAGCTGAAGGACAGAGCATCCACTTTCCAGGCTTGTTTGTGGGGAGTCCTTGTGCAAAATTTGTCCAATTGGTAGTTCTGGAGAGAGGCAAATAGGTCTATATCTGGGCTCCCCCATTTGCTTGTCAACATGCTGAAAAACCTTGGTTCCAGTTTCCACTCGTGTGGGTCCATGGGGTTTCTGCTTAGTCTGTCTGCCAGTGTATTTAATTTTCCTGGCAGGAATTGAGCTTGTAGGTGCACTTGGTAACTCGAGGCTATGTTCCACAATGCCATGGCTAGTCTGCAGAAGGGGTAAGAATGTGTACCCCCCTGCTTGTTTATGTACCACATAAAACAGTGGTGTTGTCCGTCTTTACCATTAGTTGTCCTGGAAGAATGTGGTCCTTGAATGCTGTCAGGGCATTCTGTACAGCTAACATTTCTTTTTGATTGATATGCAGGCGCATTTGACTTGGGTTCCACTTGCCCTAAATGCACTTCCCTGCCAGGTGAGCCTCCCATGCACAGTCTGATGCATCTGTTAGGGTTTGGGTGGCAGGGGGGTGGTGTGAAAGGTAGTCCCTTGTTTTTGGTGGCAGGCCTCTGCCCACCAAAGGAACTCTAGGCGTAGGCAAGGTATGATAGGAACCATTGCTTCTAGATCCTAGGAATGTTGACACCATAGGCTTTTTAGATACCATTGTAGTTTCCTCATATGCAGTCTTGCACATGGAATTAGAAGAATGCAGGAGGCCATGAACCCCAAGGCTTGCAGTAATTCGGAAGTTGTATTCAAGCTTGTTCCCAGGAATATAATTTGTTGACAGGGTACCAGGTGAGATTTCTTTTTGTTTGTGATGTACCCCAGACAGGTTAGAACCCTTTGTACAAAGGCCAGATGATTCAAAAGTATGTCCTGGCTTTCTGCCTGAATTAGACAATCGTCCAGGTATGGGTATATTTGAATATTTCTTTGCCTGCAAAATGCAATAACTGGAGCTAGGCACTTTGTGAATACCCTGGGCGCAGTAGATAAGCCAAAGGGCAGCGCGGAGAACTGCTAGTGTGTGTAGCCTGCTTTGAAGCAAATGTATCTTCTGCAAGATTCCCTGATTGCGGTGTGCAGGTATGCTCCTTTTAAATCTAGTGTTGCCAACCAGGCATCTTTGCCTAGCATAGGAAGTAACTGGTGAAGAGTCAGCATCTTGAATTTTGGAATTTCCAAAAAGGTGTTTAGAGTAGACAGCTCCAGGATAGGACGCCATGAATTGTCTTTTCTGGGTACCAGAAAAAGTCTCAAGTAGAAACCTTGTCCCTTTTCCTCTTCTGGTACCAAATGAATGGCCCCCATGCTTAAGAGAGAAAGTACTTGTTTTTGGGCCTCTGTCCACTGATTTGGGGGGTAGGCCCGGCAACCCGTTTGGTGTTGGCAACGTGTTGAAGTGAAATCTGTATCCCTGGGACACTATATTTAAAACCCATTTGTCCTGGGTAATGAGTTCCCAATTCTTTGCATGAAGAGCAATCTTTCCCCCCAAAGGAGAAGTCAGTTGATAAGTGCTTGGAAATTTTAAAAGGAAGTCATTGAGACAGTTTACCATAGGGGGGAATCTTATTACTCCCAGATTTGGAAGTGGAGGCCCCCCACTGCTTAGTCCTGTGTGCCCCAGGGACTGAAACTTGGGGTTCCTGCTGTGTCTGGGTTTGGCTTGAGAAGACCTGGAAGGGGCTGGAAAGGACCAATTTTTAAAGGGCCAGTGTCTACTAAATCTAGGAGGTTGAACTTGCAAGAAATCTTTAACAGTTTACATACATTTAGCTTTATCTTCCATCTTTTTAAGAACTTCCTCAGCCTTATTGCCAAACAGGCAGTCCTGATTTAAGGGAGCATCCAACAATTTAGCTTTAATATGATCAGGTAAAGATTGCTCCTTAAGCCAAGCATGCCTTCTGAGCACAGACCCAGTAACAGCCTCTAATGAATCAAAACCACATTGCAAAGTATGTTTTCCAACCTGTTCAGCAGAATGCATTAAATCCTGTAATTCTTTATTTTCCACACAATCAGGAATCAACATCATTTTCTGTTTAAGCAATCCAATAACATGTTGCTGATACTTTAACATATGAAACTGGCAGTTTAAAGCCCTAATGGCCAAGGTTGCAGAAGTGTAAACCTTCTTACCCCATCGCCTTAATGTCCTTGGGCCCTTGAGAAATAGTGTCTGGATCCGCAATAGGATTTTTAAAAAGGAACTTGTGTGACTCAGGGACCCTGTAGCATCAGTCAGGTTTTCTGGGAGCAGGAGGCAAGGAATCAGGGGCCAAACTAGATTCCGAAAAAGCATCATCAACAATGTCTAGTACAGGAGGGATAGCTAAAGGCTTATGCTGAGGCAGGAGTAAGAAATCCCTGAGCCTCTTTTCTGAATCAGAAAAATATTGGCTTTCTCAGTAGAAATGCTCCCTTAGAGTATGTAAGGTTTCACCAAAAGAAAAATCCTCTGGAGGGGAAGCAGAGGGAATAGAGTCCTCTGCATCAGAATCCTCATAAGTAGATAAGGGCAAATCCAGATCATCAGAAGAATCAGAAAAAAAAACAGAATACCGGTCAGAAGATTCATAAACAACTTCAGTCCTAGGCCTCTTAGAAGGGGGGGTTGGCTACCCCTGATTAGAGTTATTAGATCTTCATCCATTCTTATCATTTGTTTTTAGGCAGAGGCCTGAGCATGTGGCCTGGACATTGTTTTTTTTTTTGGCATGGTTCGAGATTTAGGCCTAAATGAAGAAGGAGGCATCGGTTTAATATGCAAGTCCGTAGGCCTGAATACACCCTCAGAAGCCAGTGCCTGCACAGCGGTCCGTAGGCCTGAATACACCCTCAGAAGCCAGTGCCTGCACAGCGGCTCTGGACCCATCCAAGGTAGAGACATCCACGGGTTCCATAGTTGAAGTATCTCATGGTATACCGGACTCCGAATGGGTCTCAGAAGTAGCGGGTATCAGGGGCTACGAAAGTGCCTCACTGAGTAGCAGCGAACTGGTGCGTGGCTTAGGAGAAGCGTCACAGGCAGTTTTGGACCTCGGCGGCCTGTCCCTGTCTTTATCTTTGCTTTTTTTCGGAATCCCGGTAGTCGGATGGCTAACCGACATTTCTGGATAATTAAACAGAGAACCGAAATATTTAGAGGTGAAAATATACCGACGACGGATAGTGTGCTGATTAAATAAAGCACAAAACCAACAGCAAGGTACATCGTGGTCAGGGCCTAGGCAAGGAATACAGTACGAATGAAAATCTTTGAGGTATTTGCTTTCCACAAGTAATGCAATTATTAACTTTTACTGACATCGGTAAGGAGCAAGAAAAAGTTTCCCCAACGGGGTACTTAACTTTATTGAAGACTTCAGTTCTGAAACTCAATTTCGAACATCTCAGGAGTCGGCCGACTGGCACTTGTGAACTGCTTTTGCTTCGGGCACTGCGCGGCAAGAAAGATTGAAGAAAATGGCATCGATTGCACCTTTTATACCCCTGGCGCACTGATGTCAGGGAAGAGGCGACAGCAACCGATGCCGGACCTAGACTTTGGAACTCGGGCTGACTGCGGGTAGCCTGCCAGCAGGATAACCCAAGTGTAATGACTGCAACAGCAAAACACGATGAACATCTGATTTGAAGAGAGGTGTGTTCTGAATGGTTACGTTATCCGCCATGCAGCCAGATGGGTTCTGAGTTGGCTGTGCATTATTTGATTGCTTTGTTGGGTCAGTAAATGAGGAATTTGAGGTAATGTCCAGGCTGGGCCTTGAGACAAGCTCTTTAGAATTGGGTACCAGTGCTGGCGTGGCCAGTCTAGGGCAATCAGGATCATTTTTGGCTTCTCTTGTCTGACCTTTAGGAGTACCTTGGAGAGGAGTGGTAGTGGAGGAAAGGCATATACTGTGAGGTTTTTCCAGCTGAATCCACTTTCCATGCTAGCTTGTGATAAGTCCTTGTACAAAATCTCTGTAGTTGGCAGTTGTGAGGGGAGGCAAATAAGATGTATGTCTGGGCATCCCCATTTCCTTGTTATCATGCTGAAGATTTGTGGATCTAGTTTCCACTCGTGCGGATCCATGAGGTTTCTGCTTGGATCGTCTGCCAGAGTATTTGTCTTTCCTGGCAGGAATTGTACTTGTAGGTGTACTTGAAAAGTCAATGCTGTGTTCCACAAAATCATGGCTTGTCTGCAGGGGGGGGGGGGGTAGGAATGCGTGCCTCCCTGCTTACTTATGTACCACATGACTGTAGTATTGTCCATCTTTATTAGCAGTTGTCTTGGATGAAGCAGATCCTTGAAAGCTGTCAGGGCATTCTGGACAGACAGCATTTCTTTTAGATTGATTTGAAGATGCATTTGGCTTGTGGGCCATGTGCCCTGAATACATTTTCCTGCCATGTGGGCCCCCCAGACATAATCTAATGCATCTTATTATTGTCTGCCTGGCAGTGGGTAAAATGAAAGGCTGTCCCTTGTTGTGGTGACAGGCCTGTGCCCACCATCGAAACTCCTGTTGCAGACAGGGAATGAGGGTAATTAGTTTTTCCAGGCTGTGGCAATGTTGAGTCCAAACACTTTTTAGTTTCCTCATATGCAGTCTTGCATATGGAATTAACAGAATGCAGGATGCCATGAAGCCCAAAGCCTGCAATGTCGAAATAAGAAGTTAGTTGCCTCTGTCAGGCTTGAGATAAGCCATCTGGGTAGTTGTATTTAAACTTGCACCCAGGAATATTTTCTCTTGAGAGGGTACTAGCTTTGATTTATTTTCGTTTACTGTGTACCCTAGGCAAATTAGCAATCTTTTCACAAACGCCAGATGCTTTAGTAGGATGTCCTTGTTCTCTGTTTGAATAAGGCAGTCATCCAAGTAGGGATATATTTGAATTCCTCTTTGTCTGCAAAAAGCAATTACTGGTGCCAGGCATTTTGTGAAGACCCTGGGTGCAGTAGATAAGCCAAAGGGCACTGCAGAGAATTGGTAGTGTATTGAGCCAGCTATGAATCTGAGGTATCTTCTGCAAGATTGTCTGATTGGGACATGCAAGGTATGCCTCTTTTAGGTCCAAGGTTACAAGCCAAGCCTTCTTGCCCAGCATGGGCAGAAGCTGCTGCAGAGTTAACATTCTGAATTTTGGAACGTCCAGAAAAGTGTTTAGAATAGACAGGTCCAGTATTGGTCTCTAGGCTTTGTCCTTTCTGGGTACCAAGAAAAGTCGTGAGTAAAATCCTTGTCCCTGCTCCTGTAGTGATACTCGCTGAATGGCCCTCATGTCCATGAGGGATGAAACTTGCTTTTATGCCTCTGCCCATTGATTGTGTGGCAGGTCTGGCATGCCTTTTGCCTTTGGCAGGGTGTGAAAGTGGAACCTGTAACCCTGAGACACTATATTCAAGACCCATTTGTCCTGGGTGATCATGTGCCAGTTTTGTGGAAAAAGTGCTAGTTTTCTCCCTAAGGGAGCGTTCAAAAGATAAGTGCTTGGTACTGGTAGAGGAAAGTCATTGGGACTGTTTCCTAAAAGGTTGAGATTTGTCTTCTCTGCTTTTGGAGGTAGAAGCACCCCATTGTGTAGGCCTGTATGAGCCTTGGGGCTGGGATCTGCCTCTAGGGCGCCTGTATCTGCCTCTTTGTGGCCTATCTGACACTGGAAAGGACCAATTTTTTTTGAAGGCCAGTTCCTGCTAAATCTGGGTGGCTGCACCTGTAAGAAATCCTTAACTGTCTGCATAGATTTCGCTTTATCCTCCATTTTCTTCAACACCTTTTCTGCCTTAACACCAAACAAAGTATCATGCTGTAATGAAGCATCTAATAATTTTGCTTTAACATGATCAGGCAGATTTTGTTCTTTTAACCAAGCATGCCTCCTAATCACAGAACCCGTTACAGCAGCCCTACAAGAGGCCTCCAAAGAATCAAAACCACATTGCAAAGTATGCTTTCCCACCTGTTCAGCTGCATGCAATAAATCCTGCATTTCCTTGTTTTCAGCACATTCAGAATTTGTCAACATTTTCTGTTTTAACAGTGACATTAAGTATTGCTGATATTTAAGTATATGAAACTGACAATTTAAAGCTCTTACAGCCAAGGTAGCAGAAGTATAAACTTTTTCCACCATCGTCCAGTGCTCTAGAATCCCTATCAGAGAGAACAGGGTTTTTTGCAGTGGAAGCCTTGACCCCTTTGGGACCCTGAGAAATAGTTTCTGGGTCAGCAGCAGGGTTTTTATACTGAAATTTATGTGAATCTGGAACCCTGTAGTACCTGTCTGGCTTAACGGGTGCAGGGGGGTATAGAGTCTGGAGACAGGCCGGACTCTGAAAAAGCATCATCTACAATGTCCAGAACAGGGGGAATAGCAAGGGGCCTGTGCTGAGGAAGTAAAAGAAAATCTCTGAGCCTTTTCTTGGATTCTGAATAATCCTGGCTCTCCCAATGAAAGTGCTCCCTCTCATAGTATGCCGGGTTTCCCCCAAAAGAGTAATCCTCAGGAGGAGAAGCTGAAGGAATAGATTCTTCAGCATCAGAATCCTCATAGGGAGGAAGAGAGTATTCCTGATCAGAGGAGGAATCAGAGGAAATGGAAACCTGATCTGAAGATTCATATTCTGTCTCTTGCCTAGGCTTCTTATCAGGAGGAGGGGGATGGGAACCCCTTATCAAAGTAATAAGGTCTTCGGCCATTTTGAGCATCTGTTTTTTAGGCATGGAAGTCTGTCCTGTAGAATGGTGTACTTGTTTCTTTGTCTTTAGAACTGCTTTAGTCTTTGAAGCTGAAGATGGCTTTACATATAACTGTGTAGTCTGAAAACACCCTCAGAAGCAGATGCCTGCACAGCGGCTCCGGACCCATCTGAGGGAATAGTTTCCGAGGATCCAATACAAAAAAGTTATGTTCTTACCATAACGTTCCATGTGAATTGTTCATCTCGCCTTTGTTCTTACACACGGGTTCGGAGCCGATCCTCGGCTCCGAGTCGGCCGCTTCACAAGTTCTGCATCTAATAGAAAGCTCGAGGCACAGACTATATCCCATGATCCTCCTCTACCATCCCTCAGATCTAGTTTGCAAGAACCAGAAAGCAGTACTAATCACTTAGTCTAACTCTCATGCCATCACACACACTTGAAGCTGAATACTACTAGAACCACACTCAGATAGGCAAATAGACAATAAGCTACTTACTGAGGATTGGGTAGAGAAGGCAACATAGACAAACCAACCAGACACTAGTCATACCCGTTCTTCCAGAACGTGGCGGGGGATGGAGGGAGGGGATGTAAGAACAAAGGCGAAATGAACAATTCACATGGAACGTTATGGTAAGAACATAACTTCTTTATGTGAAATTGTTCGATCTCGCCGTTTATTCTTACACACGGGTAGCGTCCCTAGCTCCATTACCCTGGGTGACTATGGAAGAACGTTCCTGAGTACAGTGGAACCAAAAGATGCTCTGTCCTTGGAGGACCTGTCTACTTTGTAGTGAGCGACAAACGTATGAGGTTTTGCCCACGTAGCCGCTGCACAAATAGTATCCAACGGAAGAAGAGCGGCATGGGCAGAAGAAGTAGAAACGGCCCTGGTAGAATGAGCCTTAGGTTTGAATGGAAGTGATTGCTTTGAAGCAGAATGAACAAAATTTATGCAGTCCGAAAGCCATTTGGATAATGTCCGCTTGGTTACTGCCATGCCTTTCTTATTCTCCGCGAATGACACAAACAGTTGGTCCGATTTTCTATAGTCTTTTGTCCTGTCCAGATAAAATCTCAGTTGTCTATGTACATCTAACTTGTGTAGCATGTATTCTAATTTGTTTGAATGATTTTTGAAAAATGTGGGTAGTTCAATGGATTGGTTAATGTTAAGTACAGAGCATACCTTCGGGAGAAAGGACGGATTAGTACGCAAGGAAACTCTTGTCAGGGTGAAAAATCATGTATGGCGGTCTGACTGACAGTGCCTGCAGCTCTGAAATTCTACGAGCCGAGGTAATAGCGATGAGGAATAGGGTCTTCCATGACACATACTTAATTGAACATGTTGACGCTGGCTCAAAAGGTGGTAGTATAAGCTGAGACAACATCAAATTCAAATTCCATGGGGAAACCGGTTCGCGGATGGGTGGTCGAAGGTGAAAGGTACCCTTCATGAAGGCCCTACAAAGCCTGTGCGACATAATTGAAGAATCCCCTTCACCTACATGGAAGTTCGATATGGCCACTAATTGCACAATTATCGTAGAAGTAGAGGCCCCTTCATGAAACAGTGTGGATATAAATTCTAGAATTTTGTGTATAGGGGCCACCAAGGGATCTAATCCTTGTGTTGACGCCCAGCAAGCAAAACGTTTCCATTTGCTTTTATATAATTTTCTGGTAGAAGGTTTGTGAGAAGAAAGTAGGATGTGCTGTACTGAAGAAGACAAAAACTTTGACCTGGCTAAATTGGGAAATAGAGCAGCCAAGCTGTCAGTTTGAGGGACCGTAAGGACGGATGAGGAACTCCCAACGAGTGAGTCAAAAGATCTGGCTCAGAGTCCAGAATCCATGGTTCCTCCATCAGGTCAGCACGAAGAAAGGGAAACCAGATCTGTCGAGGCCAGAATGGAGCTATGAGTATGATCGTTCTATCCAGGTTCCTGGCTTTCTGTAGAAATTTGGGAATCAAGGGGACAGGAGGGAAAGCATACAGGAGACCCGGGGGCCAATCGTGCACTAGTGCGTCCCTGGGGACACCCCCCCCCGGAGGGGGAAGAAGGGCAAAGTAGCTTCTGCATTTGGCATTCAAGGGGGATGCAAAAAGATCGCAGCAAGGCTGGCCCCATCTACGGAAAATCCTTTCTGCCACTTGGTTGTTCAGGGACCACTCGTGAGGTAACAGGATGGCTCTGCTCAACCTGTCCGCAATGACGTTGGATGACCCCGGGATGTGCGTTGCTATCAGAAAACGACCTGTGGATGCCGCCCATTGCCAAATTCTCAGGGCCTCTCTGCATAATGGATAAGATCTGGTTCCACCCTGCTTGTTTATGTACCAGACCACCGACATATTGTCCATCTGAACTGTCACTATTCCTAGAGGTAGAGACTCGTGAAAGTGTTGCAACGCTAGGAACACTGCTCTCAGCTCCAGAACATTGATATGCAGATTGTACTCTATCTTGGACCACTCTCCTTGGACTGTTCTCACCTGAAAGAGTCCCCCCCACCCCATCAGGGAAGTGTCCGTGGTTACTGTGGCTATAGGACAGGGTAATACAAACGGATGACCCCTTCATCAGATTCTGGCTGTTTCGCCACCATTGAAGATCCCGCTTGCAAGATTCCGTGATCGAGATGTGGTGAGACAGAGGGAGTTGTTGGAACGACCACTGCGCAAAAAGCAGCCACTGGAGGATCCTCATGTGCATCCTGCAGAGAGGAACTGCAATCAACGTGGCTGACCTCAAGCCCAGCACTTTCAACATTTGTGCCGCAGGAACTTTTCTGTTCCGAATCAGAATAGCGACCTGGTCTCTGAGGGTTGATAGTCTTGTTTGTGGGAGTTTGATCAGCATTGTAGTAGTGTCTAATTCTGCCCCTATGAATGAAATATGCTGCAAGGGCGATAAGGCAGATTTTTCGAAATTGACTGAGATCCCTAAATGGGAACAAAGGTTGATCGTGTATTCCCTGGATTGTAACAGACCATGCTTGGTGGTGGTGGCGGTGAGGAGCCAGTCGTCCAGATATGGAAACACCTGGAATCATAACCGCCTCAGGTGAGACGCCACTACTGCCATGCATTTGGTGAACACCCTGGGGGCTGAGGTGAGACCAAACGGCAGTGCTCGAAATTGGAAATGACTGGCTCCCAGCTGGAAGCGCAGATGATCTCGGGACACTTTGGCCATTTTGATATGGTAGTAAGCATCCCTGAGATCTACAGAGCACATCCAATCATCCTTCTGTAGGAAGGGAAGGATCGACTGTAGCGTGACCATCCGGAATTTTTCCTTCCTTACGAAGGTATTGAGTTTGCTGAGGTCCAAAATCGGCCTCCAGTCCCCTGTTTTCTTTGGAACTAAAAAGAACCTTGAGTAAGTTCCGGATCCTATCTAGTCTGCCGGGACCGGTTGGATGACTCTTTTTTTTTTGAGCAGCCTTTTTATTTCTACGGCTGCTTGATTTCGCAAACTGGGTGGAACATCTGGAAAACTCTTTTGTTGGCGGGGCATGGTGATAAAAGGGATATTGTATCCTCTGGTTACTATGCTTTTTACCCAAGAATCCGATGAAAGACTTAGCCAGGCCTCTGAGTATAAAGCTAAGCGACCCCCGACTGCCTCCAGAGTATGGCAGTCGGGCCTCCCTTCAGGAGTGCTGGAAGGGCTTCCCAGAGACGCTATCCATGTCGCCCTGGTTCTGCGGACCCCCTCCGCCGCCTGGGTGGAGTCTTTCATTCCTGCCTCCTCCTCTGCCTCTGGAGGGGACGTCACTCTGTGTGGGCTGGAAAGATCCCAGAGTCTTTCGGAACCACATTTTTCCGCCTCTTTGCCCTTTGGGGTATGGTCTGGTTGGGGCGGAAAAACGGACCCCTACGGCAGACAGGGTCTTACCTTCTTGCTCACACCGAGTGAGAGTCTCCTTCACTTTGGGACCGAACCGGGTGGCACCATCGAAAGGGGCATTGGTAAAGGAAGACTTGAAGGCTTCCGCAAAGGAGCAAAGACGCATCCAGGATTGCCTCCGTAGAGCGATCGCTGAAGCTGCAGCCCTACTCGACCTTTCAGCCGCATACGAGATGAGCCTCATGGACGAATTTACTATCGAAGTGAGGGTGTTAAGTTGTGCTGTTACCTTTTCGGAGACAGCAGCATCTATGTTACCCTGGAGAGCATCTCCCAACTCTTTAATGAGATCTCTCTGAAGTCGTGTAAAATGCGTGAGGTAGTTCAGCGAATGCATGGAAAAAGTTGAACTGAAAACGCGCTCCCCATATCTGTCCATAATCCTGGAATCCTTATTAGGAGGATGAACAGAGGAAGAGGACTCAGAAATTTCCCTTCTTCGTGGCTGCCGCTACCACCACAGCATCCACTGGGACTCCATTTGTAAGATAAGCCTTGTCTCAGGGGGCAGTAATATACTTGTTCGGCTTCCTAGGAACTGGTTCCACTGTATCTGGAGTCTCCCACTCCCTTCGAGCTATCAGATCCATTAGTACATCGAAGGGCGGGGTCACCTAGGAGGTAGAAGGATGAGCCCCAAATGCCTTCAGCAACACCGATTCGTCCTCAGTGGGGGCAATGGTCTGCCAATCACCCCTCTGTTTCAAGATATCCAGGATGTCAGCAAATGAGACATCCTCCGAGGGGGACCGTGGGGACCCCTCTGGCTCCTCCAAATCGGTGTCCGATGTGAGTGATTCATGTGGAGAATCAATGTGCCTCCTCTTGCACAATCTTTTCCTCGGGACTTCATCAGAGGTGGCATCTGGTGAAGCTTCCAAGGAACAGGGGACACCCTCTGGGGTTGGCTGAGGCATTGGGTCTCTACGCTTGGGTGGGATCGCTGGTACAGAAACAGAACATGGCCCTTTAGGGGAAGAAGAAGATGACTCCGATGAAGTGAATGTCTTTTCAGACAAGACCTTCCTCATAACGTCAAAGGCACCGGAGCCCAGGCCGAGGACTCCACCGGGTCCAAAGAGCACAGTAGTTTCCCCGAAACCGGAACCACGGGCTCCGACCCAGAGGACGGAGCCAAACTAATCTGAGCCGAGGCTCTGAGAGGAAGAGTCGGAACTGACAGCTCTGTTTGACTCTCGGCCCCAGAACCAAGGAGAGACAGTCGGCTCTGTGACTCCACGATGGGCTCTGAGGGAGTCGAGGTCAGTGGCGCCGATCGCACAAAAGTAGGCTTCGGTGCAGAGGGTTCCACGATCATCGGTTCCTCTTCTCCCGGCTCCGAAGACTCGAAGGGTCTCGGCGCAGGATCTGCTGGAGATACAGGGAGGGCTTCCAGTTTCGAAACCAACTGGGACGAAACTGCAATTAGCTTGGACAGAGCCGTATTCTCCATGAGCTTCTGTACCACACGATCCATGTCAGTATCCGATAAAGGTCTGGAAGAATGGGTCAAAGGGGCCGAAGATGTCACTGACCGAAGGATCGAGGGTGGAGGCACCTCTGACACTGGCTCCAAGACCTGAGGCTCGATGAGAGATAATCGCTCGGTGCTCGGGCCCCGAGGTCTGTGGAGCCGGCGACCGAACCTTAGACGAGGTGCTCAGAGCCGATGACATGGGCTCCGATACCTTCAAAGTCTTCGACCCCTTCGAAGACTTAGATGTCTGATCAGCCTTTTCCAAGGCTTCCTCAAAATCGGGCTTTAGTAAGCCCCTTTCTATCAGCTTCCTGCGCCTTTCCATCATGACCCTTCCACTGAAGGAGTGACAAATAGAGCAGTCCTCCTGCAGGTGGAGAGGGCCAAGACAGTAGACGCAGGAAGCATGATTGTCAGTAATGCGGCAAACTAGATCTGGGGGATGGTAGAGGAGGATCATGGGATATAGTCTGTGCCTCGAGCTTTCTATTAGATGCAGAGCTTGTGAAGCGGCCGACTCGGAGCCGAGGATCGGCTCCGAACCCGTGTGCAAGAACAAACGGCGAGATCGAACAATTTCACATCTTGAGTTTCCAGAGGCCCAGTCGGCTCCATATGGGAGTCGGAAGCGGCCTGTGGCTCTGAGGTAGCGGATGTCAGGGGCTGCGAAAGCGCCTCACTGAGAACCGGCGAACCGATGACTAGCTTAGAGGAAGCCTCATCATCGGCTTTGGACCTTGGATGCCTGTCCTTGTCTTTATCCTTGCGTTTTTTATGAACTCCGGTCATCAGCTGTTCCGCTGGTATTGTATAACTGAATCTGCGGCCAAAGTAATGAAAGGCAAAATTGTACCGACGCTTAATAGTGCGTTGGTTAAATCTAGCACAAAACTTGACAACAAGCAACGTTGTGGTCAGGGCCTAGGGAAGGAATACAGTAAGAGTGGAAATCCTTATGGAGGTATTTGCTTCCCACAAGAAATACAATTGTTAACTTTTTCTGACATCGATCTGGAGCAAGAAAAAAGTTTCCCCAACGGGGTACTTAGCTTTAATGAAGACTTTGGATCTGAAATTCGAATTCGAAAATCTCAGGAGTCGGCTGACCGGCACTTGCGAACTGCTTTTGCTTCGGGCACTGCGCAGCAAGAAAGACTGAAGAAAATGGCGTCAGCTGCATCTTTTATACCCCTGGCGCACTGACGTCAGGGAAGAGGCAACAGCAACCGACGCCGGACCAAGACTTTGGAATTCAGGCCGACTGCGAGTAGCCTGCCAGCAGGATAACCCAAGTGTAATGACTGCAACAGTGAAACACGATGAACATCTTTAAATCTGCAGTGACAGCTGGCTCAAAAGGAGGAAGAGTGAGTTTCTCTAGAAAAAAAATAAGATCCCAGGCTGGAGTAGGTGCCCTTCTGGGAGGTTTTAAGTTGCAAGCACCTCTGAGAAACATTTTCATCAGAGGATGAGAGAAAATGGGTTGTTCAAAAGAACAATGAGCAGAAATGGCTGAAGCATGGATCTTGATAGCGGAAAAAGAAAGACCACCCTGAAGCAAATCAGCCAGGTATTCCAGGATCAGAGGAAGGGAAGGCTGAGAAGAAGATTCCCCTCTAGCCTGCATCCAATGAGAGAACCTTTCCCATTTGCCAGCATAGGACTTCCTGGTGCTAGGCCTCCTGGACTCCCTCAGCACTTCAACCACCTGCTGGGAAAGGGAAGAAGAAAAGGTTGGAGTCATACAATGAGCCATGCTGCCAAATGGAGAGACTGAAGATGATGTAGAATGTTTCCCATTTCCTGAACTAAAAGATCTGGCCTCAGAGGAAGTTGCCAAGGAGGAAATTGGGAGAGACTGCGAAGCAGTGGATACCAATGCTGTCTGGGCCAGTCTAGAGCTATGAGAATAGTCCTTGGTCATTCATCACTGATCTACAATAATACGGGAAGAGGAGGGAAGGCGTAAACTAACAGCAGCGTCCAAGGGAAGGACAGAGCATCCACTCTCCAGGCTTTGCTGTGATGCTTTCTGATGCAAAAAAAGAGGTAGAATATGGTTGTTTGGAGAGGAGAAAAGATCCACCTGAGGTGTGGCCAAACGCTGAATGATGCTGTAAAAGACTGCTCTGTTCAGCTGCCACTCGTGAGGATCCAGGGTTTGTCTGCTCAACTGGTCTGCCAAAACACTGAGCCTTCCTGGAAGAAATTGAGCTAGGAGATGCAGGCCCAGGGATGCTGCTATGGACCAAAGATTCATGCTCTGCCTGCACAGGGGGTAAGAATGAGTCCCTCCCTGCTTGTTGATGTACCACATGACTGTGGTGTTGTCTGTTCAGACGAGCAGGGTCCCTGGAGAAAGAAGATGCTTGAAAGCTAGTAAGGCATGCTGAACTGCTATCAACTCCTTTAGATTTATGTGCAGGTGCATCTGTTGGGCATTCCAACATCCCTGTATGCATCTGCCATCCAGGTGTGCTCCCCAGGTGTAGTCCAATGCGTCTGTGGTAAGAACTTGAGTGGCAGGAGGTAGGCGAAAAGGCATGCCTTTGTTTTGTGGACAGGCTGCTGCCCATCATAGAAACTCTGTTGGCAGACATGAAATCAGAGGAATCATCATATCCAGGTCCTGTGTGTTGACACCAAAATGTTCTTGAGGTATATCAGAAGCCTGAAGACCAGTGAACGCCATACCGATAAACTTAAGCCAAACTCCAAAATGTTTAGCTAAAAGTTTAGCCCGAGGACGAATAGTACGCGGATTAAAGGAGGCACAGAGATCACAATTAGGAAAGTCGTGGTCAAGGCCTAAACAAATAATACAATGAGAATGAAAATCTCTATGGGGAATCTGCTTTCCACAGGTAGACAATTATTAACCTTTTCTGACATTCGTTAAGGCAAGAAAAGAGGGTCCCCAACTGGGTACTTAGCTGTAGTAGACTTCAACTCTGTAGTCGGAAACAAAAAAGGTAAACTGCCGACCAGCACTCGTGCAAGAAATGCTTCTGCTTCGGGCTCCGCGGCAAGGAAGACTGAGGAAGTGACGTTGTCTGCCTCCTTTTGTATCGGACGTCCTGACGTCCTTTACAACCGACAGCAGCCGATGTCATATTTACTTACCTTTGGTATTCTGGCCGATCGAGGGCTACCGAGAGCCGGATAGCCCATTGGTTAGGACTGCAACAGTGAAACACGATGAACATCTGCTCTTATTGACCCTTTTCAGTCACATCCTGGTTGTAGAAGCACAATAGTTCACATACAAAGATGAGAGAGACATACGCAAAGCAGAAACATGTAAATAACCATCTCATATAATTCATATACACATTTTTAATACATGCAAGTTACATGTTCATTTAGATCCAGCAACACTGACATGCTTTTTTATTTGTAAGATTGTGGGATAACAGGAGCACCAAGATTACCTTTCTGAAAAAATGACCGTGACTCATGTATCTATGTTTGTTAGAAAGATTATTTTTTTGAATCAGACTGATTACCTTACCTTCTAGGTCAAGGAAAGTTATTGTACTTCTCTATTCCTCTCTTATCAGACCAATAATATAATACAGTGTCCATTTCAGTACGAATCTGTATAGACATATGCTCAAAAGATGTCAGCATTTCCTCACAAAGGTAATCAAGGGCATGTCTTTCATGTCCTATGCAGACTGCTTTTAAATCATCTTCACAGCTTCCCTCATCTCTGCCATCTGAGTTTTGAGGGTGCACCCTTTGTTTTGCTATAAAGCCTCAAAGGATCCAGCATTAAGCAAAATACTACACATTCACAGAAGCAACGCCACTTGAGGGAACTGAACTTCCACCTTCAACTTCAATGATTTTCAAATACACAGACTTTCTGTGCATGTTGTGACTCTTGCGCAAGCCATCTGTCAGATCAAAATGTCGGTATATCCTTGAGCTTATATCTCTCCCCGTTAATCTTGTGCTCATTAAGGTGGTATCCGCTTATTTTATCATTCTATTTACTCTATTCTATTTCTTACAATAACAATGAGTTGGTTTTAAAATGTTGCATTTCATTCTGAACATGTTTCTCTAAAAGCCATCCATGTATAGGATAGGATAATTATCATACTTTGCAGCCACTGATTTCATGTGTCTTTGACATGCAAAGTTGAGATTTCACTACAGTCTTATGACAAAAAAAATGGCATAGCAGTAATAATCATAATAATCAAGATTAAAACACTAAGGCATAGTTAAAACATTCTCAGAAAATATTTAGTAGGATGGAAAGGATGATGAAATGAAAATAAAAGATATGCCCTGGGATTCATTAACATTCACACAAAGTGTACACTATTCTGTGTGAACAGACAACACAAGCATAACTCACACCTTCTTCCTCCTAATTTTAGTTTTCCTAATGATTTTCTTGCAGCTTTAAATAATGATGAGTCTTCATAAAGATTACCACAAACTGTAGGCTACATATACACTTAATGTAATCTTTCTGAATGACTAGTAAGTGCAAATAATGTGGTTGAGATGTTCTTGAATACAAACCATGTATACTTGGTGTAGGTGTTATTGAATTTGGCCAATGTACTCACCATTTGGCTAATCTACTGAAAAGACTTCTGCAGCAGCGACTGTTTGCAGTTTCCTCATCTGCTATCTCTAGCTTGGCACACTTATGAATTTTCTCTCCTTCCCATGCTTTGGGATACAGGTACCTCCTACTAGTGCACACAGGGACATCACACAAGGCTAGGATGGGGCATTTATCCCCTGCACCAAACAGCTCAGCCCCATCCCATAACTCAGCACACACAAACTACAAAGGAAATAATAAACTTGTCTTACTTAACATATCCATCTGCAGCTACTTGAAAGAAAGGCCATCCACTCACATGGGAATGGAGTAAGGGTAAAAAGCATCCAATGCAGTGGACCTCCTCACAGATTAACTGATGCAGTGACTATGCATACATTACAAATGAGTTTGGAGACCTCCTGTAGTAATTGTCGAAAGAACTCCAAAACAGTGAAGCCAAACTCCCTGTGATGCTATAGCTAAAGGAATGATTAAAGTCAAAGGGGCATAACACAACTCCTGAAATACTAAAGGTGTCCAAAGGAGAGAGGACTTCTGAAATGTCGGTGAAGAAATCCTCTCTGAAGATGTGTATAAATTAAACAAGTGTCAGCAAAACTAATTACCTATAATACATTTCATTTAAAAACAAGCAAGGGAAGCAGTCAGGGCACTGCAGGAGTGGCATTTGACAGTATAATTTTTCCATTTGGGGGATAGCTGCCAGATAGCAAAACATACTGTTAAGGAAGAGTCAGAAATTGTTTAGCCACCGTAAGTCCATCCTAAAAGCAAAAGAGACAGTTTTCAAATAGTGTTAAATTTGTGCACCCTCTTCTCTTAATATCTGAGATGACTGTGAAAGCCAAGGAAGGAACAAGCCTCTCTCTCTCACTCCCTCCCATTAGATTCAACAAAGAACCTAGGAAGATGAACAAAATGGTTTAAGACCAATTAAGATAATACTTTTAGGAGAAATGTCTTAGTTCTCAGTGATACCTAATCATAGGAAGTTAATAGGCTATTGGGTACTTCCTTTGAGATTTCAGACACATGTGAAGGCCTTATGACTGTCTCTACTAGATGTGGCCAATTTGGACTCAAAGTTGGCTTTGGAGGATTTCACTAGTGCTCTTATTTGCTTGTTCAGGCTAAGGAGAGATTGCTTCCAATTGGGCACCTGCTCCTTCATCCTGGACAGCGATTTTTTTCCGTTTGTTATACAGTTTATTTATTGCAGATGTCCACCAGATAGGTTAACTCTTCCTTGCGGAGGATGATTTTGTCCTGTCAGGTATTCCTGATTCCATGCATCTATACAAGTGCTCATACTTTGGTGTAGATTTGGACACTGGTGCCAGTTCCTATTGGGGGGGGGGGGGCTGTGAAGCTGTTTATACCATCCCTCAGGAGGTTGTAATCAGCTTTGGAGAAGTTGTTTTGTTTGACCTTAGCTAGAGGGGGTTCAGGGGAGATGCTGACTTTGAATGGGACCACTTTATGGTTGGATCTCAACAGGGAGGATGATACTGTAGGGGTGCTGCAGTGATTACTCATGTTGGTTAATACCAAGTCCAAGATATTATCACCTTTTGTGGTGGTATCAACTAGCTGTTCTAAAGCATTTGCACTGATAAAAATCGAGGAATCTCTGGGCATTTGTGTTCTGGCATGAGTAGCTTTTCCAATCTATGGTTGGGCATTTAAAGTCGCCCAGGATCAGGGTAAAGGGTTGAATCTTGTTAGATTTGAAGAGGTCCAGATAGGTGAAGTGGCATCTTGACTCAAATATGGGGCCTGTAGCTAGCTATGATTTGACTAGGGGTCTTGCCAATGGTTAAGTGCAACTGGAGTGTCTCCTGTGAGTCATACTGTTTGACCAGCCTGGAGGTGTATGTGTCTTTAATATACATTAAAACTCCACTTCCTTTGGCTTTGCTGCCCACAGTTTGGGGTCTGAATATATGATAGGATAAGTAATCAGGTAAGGCTGGGGTGCTCTCCGCAGCTTTAAACTAGATTTCTGTGACTGCACAAATGTCAGCATCTTCCAGGGTTAAGAATGCTTGCAATGAGTGCAGTTTTATGTTCATCTCCTAGCATTTAGCAGCATGACCTTTAATTTGCATTTTGTTGAAATTTTTATGTTGGTTGTATCAACCTCATGACGTTTCCTAAAAAAGGACACTATGGGGGAGGCAAGGCCCTTTGCCAGAAGCCTGAAGCACAAGTGAGACAGATGCAGGCCATCTCTAGCAAAGCATCATGGTCTGTCAATCATATCTTCCCTGACTGTCAGGTACTGGATCCCCCTGGAATGACACCAGAAACTAAGCTAATTGTTAACGTCTATCATTTTCTGCTTGTACTGAGGCATCATTCTGGGTAACGGTAGAATGCTGCTTAAGGCTAGGGACATACCTGCCTGGGACACATTCAGCAAGTTCAATCATGTCTCTCTTCATATAGTCCAGGGAGGTACATCTCAAATCATTCACCCCAACATGGACTATGACAGAATCATAAAAGTACCTGTTGTTGACAGACTTGAGTGCATGTGTGATATGGCGGATTCTGACACCAGACAGACAACTAACTGACTTTCTCCTTATCCAGCCTGGTGAGAGGCACATTTGTGTCTCACAATGGAGTCTCTTAGGACTACTATGTTGGGTTTAAGATTTGGCCTTAGTGGTTGAGAGAAATAGGTGTGTGGACTATGCATGGTATGTGGCATGGAGGGTTGTGGAGTTCACGTGTTATACCTCTGAGGTCTCCTTTCTTTGGGTTTGTTTTTGTTGAAAACCTCCGCATATGTGGGTGTGTGTTGTGGAGTTGTGGGTGGTGTTTGAGGTGTAGTGACTGTGTTAACATCCTTCCCAGTGCCAGATATACTGGCTTGTGATGGAGGGAGCATAGACTCTAGGTTCTTAATGTAATTGCATCACTCACAAATTGTGTTCTTAGGTGGTAGTAGTAGATGGTTGTCCGTGTACATGAGGCAGTTACACTGTCTCAGGATGCCCATATCAATCAGGCTGGCAGGAGAAACCGTACAAAACTGTCCATCCATATTTGTCAGAATCCTTGTGAAAAGGCCAGATAGGGTTCTCTACAGATTAAAGAACTGCAGGCTGGCATATTCTTGTAAGCAGAGATGCCACCACTAAGGAAAGCACCTTTTTAACAGATGAACTTAAATATCACATGTACGCAGAACACCTGTCTCCTGAAATCAGCTCTGGAGCCTTGGTTCATTTTTCACAGATGTTCCAGCTTGAACTAAGGCTGTAGAACACAAACAAGAAAAACATTGGAAAAAAAAAAAACTTTCAGAACTCCACTCTGCACTGTGCTACCCTTGTACATACGTTGTTTACATATTGTACACAGTCATTCACTGAGGTTTAATTATACAAATGAGTTATCACTTTCTCTCTCTGCTAGTGCTGCTGTAGGTGGAGAGAATAGTGGTGTAAAATCTTGCTATAACCATAGATGTCCTTCTCTTTTATGTTACAGTATTCTTAACATGAGGGATTCAATGACAAAAGCAGTCCCAACGTTCAGCCAATATACGAAAGGCTTTAACCACTGCAAGGTATGTGGGACATCACACGTAGGCCAGCAGCCAGCATCAGCCATAAAGTGACGTCTGCACATATCTTCAGAACTGAATGCCTCAGTAAGAACACCAGCCTAAGGAAACAAAGGAGGTTAGCATACACCATGGGGAAGGTGGTAGGGATGGAATACTGTAACATAGAACAGACATACATCTATAATTATGGTAAAATTTTACACAACTATTCTATGTCCTTCTATTCCTATGTTGCAGTACTCTTAACATGAGGGAGAGTACCAAAGCTCATGAAGAAGAAAGGGAGGGGGAAGAAGCACAAAGAATGGCTCTAGCAAAGCCAGCTCTAGATTTAGAGAGGTCATCCAGCTTATATTGTATAGTTAAGGTATGAACAGAAGACCAAGTGGCTGCTTCCAAGATGGTGTTAGTATCCAAACCTTTGAAATAGGCACCTGAAGAAGCCGCAGTTCTCATAGAATGAGCCTTAACAGGAGTAGAAAGGCTCTTACCATGAAAAACATAACAAAAGCAAATAGCTTTAGAACTCCAAGTGGAAATAGCCTGCTTGGACACGGGCAATCCCAGAGCCATGGGATGACAAGAAACAAAAAGCTGATCATATTTTTCTGATAGATTTAGTTTTCGCGAAATAAAATCGGAGATGCCTATGCACATCCAATGTGTGTAGAGCTCTCTCACAATGACAATTGTGAAGAGGGGAAAGGTGGGCAAATGAATAGATAGATTGGTTAAGTGACAACTCATTCACGTTGGGCATAAAGCAAGCGTTAATACGCAGGGAAACCCTATCCTTATGGAAAACCAGGAATGGGGGGGGGCCATCAATGTCTGAAGTTCGCAGACCCTCCTGGCTGAAGTGATGGCTAATAACACAGTCTTACAAGTAAAGTGTTGCAGGGAAGCTTGCAGCTGCAGGTTCAAGTGGAGCCACAGGGAGTTTTTCCAAGACAAAACTGAGATCCCAAGGAGGAGGCGGAACAGGCTTCCTGGGAGGTCTGATGTGAAGGATGCCCTTAAGGAAGAGTTTTACTCCAATTTAGAGGCCAAAGAAGGAGGCAAAGGCAGATCATCAGAAATGTCTGAGAGATGAGCTTTAACAGAGGAATAAGCCGACCCAGCCTTCAGCAGTTCACACAAGTAAGACAAAACCAGGTGTACATCCACAGAAAGTGGTTCCAGTTTACAAGACACCAGATGGGAAACCTCTTCCACTTGGATAAGTAGGATTTCTTAGTATTGGGTTTTCTGGCCTCCTGCAGAACCCTAAGCATCTCCTCTAAAAAGAGGAACCTAAAAGGAATCAGAAGCCTATCACCCACAGTGTCAAACGCAGAGTTGACAGGTGTGGGTGACTAAGAGATCCATTGTCTTGTTTGAAAAGATCCACCCTGAGAGATAAGTTCTGATGATTACCCTTGGATAAATGCAGAAGAGGGAAACATGCTGCCTTGGTGAAGAGGGAGTCACCAGCAAGATTTTTGGTTTATCCTACTGCATCTTCAGCAGAACTTTCTGAATAAGAGGAAAGGGGGGATGCATAGAGAAACATCCCCTTCCATAAGAAAGGGTGTCCACCTTCCACATCAGAGGGTCTGGAACTCTGGCACCAAATTTTGGAAGTTGTCTGTTCAGAGGGGAGGGAAAGAGATCTGCTTGAGGAATACCCCACTGGTGGAGAATGTCTAGAAACACATCCCTGTGAAGCATCCATTCATGATGCTGAGTCATGAACCTGCTCAGAGTGTCTGCCACTACACTCCTGATTAAAGGAAATGTACACTGCCTGAAGGGAAATCTGGTACCGAGTTGCCAGTGCCCATGCCAAGAGAGCTAGCCTGCACAAAAGGTATGATTTTGCCACCCACCCCCGTTTGTATACTAAAGGACTGTGGTGTTGTCTGTAAGCAGCTTTATAGAGGGCCTGGATGAAAAAGAGTGAAAGGTCCGTACAGCCAATATCAGGGCTCTCATCTATTTTATATTTGTGTGTTCCTTTCTTTGAGAAGGAGATATCCCCTTTGGTAAAAGCTCTGTACCCATAAACTACCACATAGGCGACAGTCTACTTAAACGCCGCATGTGTGATAAGAGACCTTGTGACCCAGGTAGACAGTAGTCTCTCCTTTGATAATCACATTGCCACAGTAGTCATGAAAGCCTTCTACGTGGCACACCTAATCACAAAAGGGTTCTCATCTAGGAAAAAAAAAAGAGGTCATTGTTCCCCTCTACTCGACACTCATTAGACCCATTATAGAGTACAATGCTCCTTTTGGAATATACCTCACAAGACATCTGCAGCAACTGGAATGGCCACAGAAGTACCTCACAAAAAGGATTACTGGCCTCAAACAGATGCCCTACACTGACTGTCTCAGAAAACTCCAGCTTTACTCCATAGCATATAACCTACTCTGAGGTGATCTCTGCCTAACATATAAAGCTATGTCAAATCGGACATGCCACACCTAAAGAAATCCCAATCCCTCAGAGCTACATGCTCTAGGGACCTAAACCTTGTCACCACAATAAACAGGACATGCTGGAGGGATAGATTCCTGTCCCAGACACTTACCAGACTCTGGTACAAGCTACCCATCTATGTCAAGCAAAGTTCCTCATTAACACTCCAAGAAAAATCTTGATAAGTGGATGGGAAATACACCCCAGGGATTACTTCTGTGGCTCTGCTCAACAGGGGCACAGGAAAATAACTTTCTTGGGTGGTGTAAGCCAGGGAACCTTGTTGGCTAGGCTTACTTAGGCCCTTGGGCCGATAGCCTAGTACCTACTTATGAACCTACAAGGGCTTAAACCTTCCAGAATGCAAAGGGTGCCTCCCAACCCATGTCTGAGGCATCTGTAAACAATTCCCGAATTGGAAACGAAGGATGCAGAGAAAGGCCTGGGATCAAGGAAATTTGCTGAATACACCAACAAACTTCCCTCTTCAGACAAGGAAGAAGAGGGACAACAAACTCCAGTGGGTGTGCATGCTGGCACCAAACTGACTTGAGGTACCACTGAAATTTCCTCAAGTGAAGTTTGGCCAGAGACAAGGGGATGGTGGATGCCATGAACCCTAGAAGGCGTAAAAACTCCCTGGCTGAAAGAGACTAAAGGGTATGACATCTTGAAAGAATTTGGTTAGAGCCTGAATTTTCTGAGGGGGCAGGAAGGCCAACATTCGATCTGTCTGGATTCTACACCCTAGAAAGATGTGGTCTTGTGAAAGGATGAGGAAAGTTTTTGGAAGTTTATTGTAAAGCCTAGTCTTTGAAGAAGAGAAATAGTGAATCGGACATTCTGTTGCAAGGTCTCTGGAAGGAGTGCCTGGAGCAGGAGATCGTCCAGATATTGAAAGATTTTTACACTCTGGAGTCTGCAATAAGCACTCACAGGAGCCAAGCATTTTGTAAATACCCTTGGTGATGAAAAGAAACCAAAGGGCAAAGCAGAGAACTGAAAATGTGATAAAGCAACAGAAAAGGGCAAATATTTCCTGAAAAGGGGTGAATGGGAATGTGAAGGTAAGCATCCTTGATGTCCAGGGAGACCATAAAATCTTGTGAAAGGATGAGGGGAAACAAAGTAGGCACAGAAAGCATCCTGTTGAGGTATGAAAGATCCAGAATGGGTCTCTCCAAGGGCCATCTTTTCTTGGAACCTGAAACTACATGGAGTAAAAACCTCTTCCTCACTGGTGCAGAGGAACAGTTTTGTACCTACCATAAATGTAGATGTTCGAGTGTTCACCCTGCTGCAGTCATCACACTTGGGTTATCCTGCCGTCAGGCGGTCCCGCAGTCGGCCTGAGTTCCAAAGTATTGGTCCGGCATTGGTTGTTGTCACTTCTTCCCTGACGTCAGTGTGCCAGGGGTATACAAGAGGCATCCGGAGCCATTTTCTTCAGTTTTTCTTGCCCCAGATGTCATGTGCCCCCAATAGGTAGGCTATGTATGTATGTATGTATGTATGTATATATATATATATATATATATATATATATATATATATATATATATATATATATATATAGCTATATAAAAAAATACATATAAAAATAAAACAATACCTTCAGGCACAAGCAAATACACCACAGAGGTTGTATAGGATAGAATGGTATAGATAACTCCAGCTAGTTCAGAGGGGATGGAGGGAGGGTAACCTGGACTGCAGCAGGGTGAACACTCGGACATCTACATTTATGGTAGGTACAAAACTGTACTATGTTCATCGTGTTACCCTGCTGCAGTCATCACACTTGTGTTGAATCCCAAAGCTAAGGATGGGTGGTGGAGTTAAACAAGGTTAGAAAAAGCTATTAGGCCCTGCAAAACTGCAGTGGCAAAACCAGCACTAGTCTTAGAATATAGAGGTAAGTGATAGTGTTTGGTGAAGGTGTGCACTGAACTCCAAGCTGCAGCTTCCAGAATATCCTTGGTTGGCACCCCCCTGAGAAAGGCTGCTGATGTAGCTGTAGCCCTGGTGGAGTGGAACCTAATGTTAGCAGGTACCTGTTTCCCATGATGCGTGTAGCAGAAACGTATGCAATGTCCTATCCATTTTGAAATGGTCTGTTTTGAGATGGCTTTTCCTTGTGATCCTGCAGCATAGGCTACAAAGAGCTGGTCAGATTTTCTGAAAGCCTTAGTTTTATCCAAGTAGTAACGTAATTGCCTGTGAATGTCCAAAGAGTGCAGGAGTCTTTCTCCTTTGTTCTGGGGATTTGGGAAAAAGGTGGGCAAATGAATGGTTTGGTTTAGGGCCACACTGGATACCACCTTTGGCATAAAGGAAGGGTTAGTTTGTAGAGAGACTCTGCCTTGATGAAAAATGAGGAAAGGCTCCACTGCCATTAGTGCCTGTAGCTCCGAGACTCTTCTAGCTGAAGTTATTGCTAGTAGCAGGGCAGTTTTCAATGAAATAAATTTTAAATCAGCTGAAAAAGCTGGTTCAAAGGGCGGCAGTGTAAGCTTTTCCAAAACAAAGTTGAGATCCCAAGTAGGTGTTGGTGCTCTCCTGGGCGGTCTTATGTTCTTAGCCCCTCTGAGGTACTGTCTTAGGAATGGATGTGAAAATAAAGGAGGATCCGTGTTGTAATGAGCTGAAATTGCTGAGGCGTGGATCTTAATAGATGAAAAGGAACGTCCTTTGTGCAACATCTCAGTTAAATATTGTAGAATCTGAGGAATGTTTGGATCTAGGGCATTTTGGCCTTTAGCCTGGTTCCAGGCGCAAAATCTTTTCCATTTGTCTGAATAGGTTTTCCTGGTGCTGGGCCTCCAGAATGACATCCATAACAGCTTTGGATAGAAGTGTTGGCTGGTTGTTTAGGTAATTTGCCATGCAGCTAGGTTTAAAGTCTTGAGCTGGCTGTGTAGAATCTGATTGTCTCGCTGGGTGAGCAGGTGTGGAATTTGTGGTAAAATCCATGGTGGGCCGTGGGCCATGTTCCTTAGAATTGGATACCAGTGCTGGTGTGGCCAGTCTGGTGCAATGAGTATCATTTGTGGTCTCTGTAATCTGACTTTCAGCAGTACCTTTGCTAGAAGAGGCAGTGCAGGAAAGGCATACACTGTTAATGTTTTCCAACTGAATGAGAGGGCGTCCACTTTCCAAGCTTGTGGATGGAATGTCCTTGTGCAAAATCTTTTAAGTTGGTAGTTTTGGGGATGGGCAAACAGATCTATGTCTGGGCGTCCCCATTTTTGAGTTATCATTGCAAATACTTGTGGATCTAGTTTCCACTCGTGGGTATCCATGATGTTTCTGCTTAGGTCGTCTGCCAATGTGTTTTTCTTTCCTGGCAGGAATTGTGCTTGCAATTGAACTTGGTAAGACAGTGCTGTGTTCCACAAGGTCATTGCTTGCCTGCATAGAGGGTAGGAATGTGTGCCCCCTTGCTTGTTTATGTACCACATTACTGTGGTATTGCCCGTCTTTATTATTAGTTGTCCTGGGTGTAAGAGGCCCTTGAAAGCTGTTAGGGCATTCTGTACTGCTAGCATTTATTTTTGATTGATATGCAGATGTCTTTGATCTGTAGTCCATTTGCCCTGAATGCACTGTCCTGCCATGTGTGCTCCCCAGGCATAGTCTGATGCAACTGTTGTCATAGTTTGCCTGGCTGTGGGTAAGGTGAAAGGCTGACCCTTGTTGAGGTGACATGCCTGTGCCCACCATAGAAACTCCTGTTGGAGGCAGGGAATGAGTGGTATCATTGTTTCCAAGCTGTGGCTGTGCTGAGTCCATACGCTTTTCAGGTACCATTGTAATTTCCTCATATGCAGTTTTGCAAATGGTATTAGTAGTATGCAAGATGCCATGAAACCAAAGGCCTGCAGAAATTTTCTTGCAGGGAGTTGGGTCTTTGTTGCCATTGTTTTGAAGTATTGAGTCAGCTGTTGTTGCTTGTCTGGCGTGAGATAAGCCATCTGGGCCGTTGTATTCAAGCTGGCACCCAGGAATATTATGTTTTGTGAGGGGACTAGTTTTGATTTCTTTTTATTTACTGTGTACCCTAGGCAACTTAGAAAGTGTTTGACAAATGCCAAATGCTGTAAAAGAATGTCCTTGCTTTCTGCTTGAATAAGGCAGTCGTCCAGGTATGGGTATATTTGAATTCCTCTTTGTCTGCAGTATGCAATTACTGGTGCCAGGCATTTTGTGAAGACCCTGGGCGCAGTAGACAAGCCAAAGGGCAGTGCAGAGAATTGATAATGGGTTGAACCTGCAATGAAGCGGAGGTATCTTCTGCAATTTTGTCTGATAGGGACATGCAGGTATGCCTCCTTGAGGTCCAACGTTACTAGCCAAGCATTCTTGCCCAGCATGGGAAGAAGCTGCTGTAGTGTTAGCATCTTGAATTTTGGTACTTGTAGATAGGTGTTCAGAATTGAAAGATCCAGAATGGGTCTCCATGCTTTGTCTTTTCTTGGGACTAGAAAGAGTCTTGAGTAAAATCCCTGTCCTTGCTCCCGTGTAGGTACCTGTTGAATGGCTCTCATGTCCATGAGAGCTGTAATTTGTTTTTGTGCCTCTGCCCATTGATTTGGTGGCAGGTTTGGCATTCCTTTTATCCTTGGCAAGGTATGAAAGTGGAATCTGTATCCTTGTGAGACAATGTTTAGGACCCATTTGTCTTTTGTGATGATGTGCCAGTTGCCTGCAAAAAGAGCTAATTTTCCTCCCAAGGGAGCTGCCAAGAGAGATTTGCTTGGTAGTTTGAGGATTGAGTCATTGTGTTTGCCTTCTGCTAGCTTGTGGCCTGTTCTCTCCTCCTTTCTGGGTAGCAGTACCCCATTGGCGAGGTTTGTAAGGGCCTTGTGACTGACCTCTGCCCCTTGGGCGTCTGTATTTGCCCCTCTGTGATCTGTCCAAAGCTGGAAAGGACTAGTTTTTTATTGGCCAATTTCTGCTGAAACAAGGGGGTTGTACCTGTAAAAAACCTTGACCATCTACATAGACTTTGCCTTATCCTCCATTTTCTTTAAAACCTGTTCTGCTTTGACTAATTTTGAATAATACATCCTGCTGTAAAGGTGCATCCAATAATTTTGCTTTAACATGATCAGGCAGGGTTTGTTCTTTTAACCAACATGTCTACGTATAACAGAGCCAGTAACACCTGCTCTACAGGAAGCTTCCAATGAAGCAAATCCACATTGTAAAGTATGTTTGCCCACCTGTTCAGCTGCATGCAACAGATCCTGCATTTCCTTGAATTCAGACTGTTCAGAATGTGTGCTCATTTTTTGTTTTAATTGAGACATTAGGAATTGCTGATATTTCAGCATGTAAAACTGACAATTTAATGCTCTCATAGCCAGAGTACCTGAGGTGTATATCTTCTTACCCCATCTATCTAGGGCTCTGGAATCCCTTTCAGAGGGTACAGGATTTTTAGCCATAGAAGCTTTAGCCCCTTTGGGACCCTGTGAAATTGTTTCTGGGTCAGCCACAGGGCTTTTATAAAGGAATTTGTGAGTCAGGTACTCTGTAGTACCTGTCTGGTTTGGCTGGAGCAGGAGGTAGAGAGTCTGGATTTAGACTAGACTCCAAGTAAACATCATCCACAATGTCTAAAACTGGAGGGATAGCAAGTGGTCTGTGCTGGGGTAGTAAAAGGAACTCTCGGAGCCTTTTCTTAGAATCAGAGTCCTGGCCTTCCCAGTGGAAATGTTCCCTCATGGTATGTAAAGTTTCCCCAAAGGAGTAGTCTTCAGGGGGAGATGCTGAGGGAATAGTCTTCAGAATCAGAGTCTTCATAAGGGGGAAAAGTGTAATCCTGTTCCTCAGAAGAATCCGAGGAAATTGAAATCTGGTCAGAGGAAGCATAATCCTCCTCTTGTCTTGGTCTTTTATCTGGAGGGGGATGGGAACCCCTGATTAGGGTAATCAAATCTTCAGCCATCTTAAGCATCTGTTTCTTAGGCAAGGGGCCTTGAACTGTAGAATGATGTACAGTTTTTTTTGGCTTTATGGAGTTTGAAGCTTAGCATAAGATTTAATGGTGAGCGTAGTCGGTCTGAAGACACCTTTTGCAACCAAAGGTGTTTCTACTGCACCGGGATCTCTTTCTGCTCCGGTGTCAGAAGGGCTTAAAGAAGATGGCTGCGATGGCCTAGTACACTCCGCTTGAGAATCCGCAGCTGTCTGGGGTTCCAATTCTGCGGTCGTCAGGGGCTGCGTAGGCACCTCACTGAAAACCGGAGAACCGGCGACAGGCCCAGCAGAGGCCTCGGAATCTGGCTCGTTCCTAGGCTGCCTGTCCTTATCCTTGCGTTTTTTATGCATGCCAGTCGTCAGCTGCTCCGACAGCATGATATAATTAAATTTTCTACCAAAGTAATGTCATGCGAACTCAAAACCGCGTTTGATAGTTTAAACCTAGCACAAAACCGACAACCTGTGACGTCGTGGTCTGGGCCTAGGCAAGGAATAAAATAAGAATGGAAGTCCTTATGAGGTATTTGCTTCCCACAAGAAATGCAATTGTTAACTTTTTCTGACATCGGACTGAGGCAAGAAAAGGTTCCCCAACGGGGTACTTAGCTTTATTGAAGACTTCGGACTGAAATTCGATTCGAAAATCTCAGGTGTCGGTTGACCGGCACTTGCAAACTGCTTCTGCTTCGGGCACCGCGTGGCAAGAAAGACTGAAGAAAATGGAGTCGGATGCCTCTTATATACTCCTGGCGCACTGACGTCAGGGAAGAAGCGACAGCAACCGACGCCGGACCAAGACTTTGGAACTCAGGCCGACTGCGGGACCGCCTGACGGCAGGATAACCCAAGTGTGATGACTGCAGCAGGGTAACACGATGAACATCTTCTTGAATAGTTCCCTGGGATTTCAATACCTGCAGTACCTCTGGAAAAGTTGTAGTTGCTGTCAAAGTGGTTGTGGCATACCTATGAAAGGTGGAAGACTTTCCCACACCATGAAATACTCTGTTTGGATAATGGGAAAGACCCATGAGTCTTAAGTAATTTGCTCCCAGACTGGAAGGGCCAGGAAAAGGCGCTGAGTGAGTGGAAAATGGCTCAGAAAAACCTGATAGTCAGACTACCTGGCTTGTTATGAAAAGGCTGTTTTTGAGCAGGAGTAGGCTGAGATGATACGGAAGCAGTAGCTTTCCTAACATCCCTCTTACTTCTGTGATGAGGAGTGAGAGATTGTTTCCTAAAAAAGGGACATTTAGTTGGGTAATTTCTTTGGAATTTAGGAACTGAAGACAAAGACGCATTTTAGATCCTGTGATTGTTTGCCTTTCTCCTGCAAGGTCTTGAACAAGTCTGCTGCTGCAGCTCAAAACAAAGCCTTATTATCTAAGGAAGCGTCCAGTAATTTAGCCTTAAAGTTATCAGGGAGTGGTTGAAGCCTCAACCAGAACTATGTCTGCAAAACAGAGCCTGATGCAGACACTCTAGCAGATGCTTCAGCTGCATCATGGCTGGATTTAATGGCTTGGGGTGATACCTGGGAGGAAGCCCCCAGAAGTGATGAAAGCTGTGACAACCTCTGACTCAGGAAGGTCCGGAAGAAGCAGAGTAGTCTGCGAAAGGGCAGCCAAAGAATACTTGGTCATATGGGTTTGATAACTGATAGTATGGAAAGTTAAGATGGCTGAGATATAAACCTTTTTTTCCCTACCTTTCCATGGTCTTGCCCGCTATCTGAAAGGAGAAGAGAAGTGGATGGCAGCAGTGTAGCAGGTTTATCAGCAGCCGCAGAAATAGTCAGTGGATCTTCTGATGGGCATCTGTAAAGAAATTTACCATCCCTGGAACTTTACTTTTGATGCAAAAGAAAAAGCAACAAGAAAAGCAGGTAAACCTGGAGGCACAGCAGAAGGAGAGGGAGAATCCATTTGAAGCAAGTCATTGTACCTTTTTTGAAAGCAGTCCCACTTAAAATGCTCCCTCATCCTAGCTATAATCTCCCCAAAGGTGATATCCTCACCAAGAGACTCTGCCAATGGACTCTTCCTCAGGGGATGCATACTCAAAGGGGGGAGGTAATCTGAGCAGAATAGGCCAAGGATTCATCCTCTGAGGAATTATCCTCTAATCCTGCACTCTGATCCTTTTCTGTGGTGAGGAGGTTAGAGAATTAGGAAGGGAAACCCCTGAGGGAGGTTTAAGAGCCATAAAGGCATTGAGCAAGCCATGTATGAGAGAGTGCCAATCAGCAGGTGGGTCCTGAGGAGCAGAAACATGTTTGGTTTTCTGCTTCTTTTTCAGAGAAACATCAGCCCTGTGAAAGGTGGAGGGACTGGATGTAGGCCTACATTCAAGGATGTTCATCGGAACATCCTCCCCTTACCAAAATTTGTAGAATACCTTGAGGGCCTTTTGAAATGATGAGGCTGGGTTCCCCCTGTTTGTCCAATGTGGACATCTAGAAAGCCTCCAAGAACGTGCCGATGGAAGGATCCCTTGTGACTTCTGAAGTGGTACCCCCCATAATCAGAGCCAAAATCCGGATGGGTCTCAAGGCCTTCACTGGGCTGTACAGAGACATCTGGAAGGGGAAATGCAGCTGAAGCTTCAGGCCTAGCTTTCTTGGCCTTCTTCTTAGAAGGCTCAGCAGAAGACCCAGACTTACCCACCATAATGCAGTGTGCTAACCTTTTTAGCCTCTGATTCTCAAGATAAATATTAAGAGAGGAAAGACAACTACATAAGGTCTTAGGGACAAAAGCTTTAGAGATAAGGCAAAACTTGCAGTCGTAGTTGGGTCCTAAGAAGAAGTGACACTAACTGTGGCTCTCTTTATGTGGAATTTGTCTTCCACACTGACATTTGCCCTCTCTGGATAAAATGTAACCTCACAGCAAATAAGTAGTAGCAAAATGAAAAAGTAAACCCCAACAGGAACTTATCTAAAACTCTTGTATCCAGCAAACAACTCAGACTAACAGACCGACGATCGCAGATGGTGTTCAGATTGGAGACACTGGCTGCTGGACTATATGGGACGTCAAATGTATCTTGCAGTGGTTAAAGTCCTTTGTGTACTTGCCGAAGGTCGGGATCGCCTTTGACAGTGAATCCCTCGTGTTAAGAATACTGCAACAAAGGAAAAGAAGGGCATCACACAGATAAGACAAGACCCTTTACTGAAATGAAAGGATAACATAATACATCTCTGTAAAAATACATTATAATGGACTCCCCTGAGTAACTGTGAATAAAGGACAATATACCCAAGGTATGCATTTGAATCTGTAGGCAGGATGGTACTAACTTTACTCAAGATATTCTCTGTGAGACTTGCAAGATGGCTGCGCATTGAGTAACAACTTATCTCTAGCTCTCCCACTGTGAAAACAGAAACTCAGCAGAGAAGGCCAGTAGGCTTCTGTTTACAGGCAAGTTTCAGTAACTGGCTAGTAAGTGCACTGTCTGGATCCCAGGAATAAAGTAATAAAGAAGACCTGGAAAAAATCAGCCACAAAAAGTGAGGAAGAAACACTGACTGGGAAAAGGCCTGCAGCTGTTCAGCAAAAACCAATGCAACCTCCACACATGACTTCCAGTAACCTACAGGAAGATATAAGACAACTGCATACAGACCTGGTTAAAATAAACAGAACATTGATGGAGTATATCAACACAAACAACAAAAGATTGGAAAAAAGTGGAAGAAGCTTTAAAACAGATATTCAGATGAGACGATAAAGCTGCAAAAATCGGAGATCAAAATGAAGAAAAGGCTGGACGAATATGAGACTGCTCAGGAAGAGGTGTTTCAAAAATAATAGAAATAGGAGGACAGAGCACATAGGGAAAACTTGAGATTTTCAGCTATACTAGAGAAACAGGAAAGAACAGACTACATTAATTTTATGAAAGCACAAATAAGCAACTGGACTGGTATTCCACAACAGGAGTTGTTAACTGAAAGGGCGCATTGTGTGTATGCTCCAAACCTGGCTATAAGAAAGCAATCTAGACCTTTAATAGTAAAGATGTAATCCTACCAACAGGAGGAGTGGATTCTGACAAAACTGTGGCAGAAGGACAAAGTCCTAAAACTGGGAGAGAGCAGAGTGTTTGTGGAGAATGATTACCCACTGCACATCAGACAGAAGAGGAGCAAATTTATTCCACTATTCAGGGAATGTTGAGATGCAGGTGTGAGATTCAAAATCCTGTACCCAGCTGTCTTCAAGGTATTCCTCCCCGGAGGGGGAAAAATCATTTTTTGATCAAGTACATGCTAAGCAGGAAACAAAACCTTTGTCCAACAAAAAGTAAGCTGGAGATTCTGGTTCTTGTTCTTCTGGTACTAAAGACCACAGAGGGACTATACTTGTGAAACCTTTTCAAGTTTTTATAGGTTCATAGGTGTGTACTGGGCTAATGGCTCTGGAGCCTTTACAAGCCTAGCCCATAGAAGTGCTCTGGCATCGTGCCGCCAGACATTAGTTCCCAGTGCCTCTATCAAGTAGAGCCACTACAGTGATCACCGAGTAAACTTTCTATTACCCATCCACTCATCAAGATTTCTCTTGAAGAGGGACAGAGAGGTGCTCTGCTTGACATGTATGGGAAGTCTATTCCAGACCATGGGCAGTCTCTGGGTGAGGAACCTGTCCCTCCAGCATGTTCCATTGATTGTGGTAATGATGTTGAGGTCTCTGGAGCATGTGGTGTGGAGGGATTGGGATTTCTTTGGATGCGGCATTTCTAACAGAGCTGGGTCAGACATGGCTTTGTAAGTAAAGCAGAGAGCACCTCGAAGTAGGAGATATGAGACAGAGAATAGCAGTGTTTAATGCCTAAGATCCTCTTCATGAGGTACCTTCTGTGGCCTCTCCAGTTCTTGTCGGTATATAGTGAGGTCCATGCCAAATGGGCCATCATACTCAATGATTGGTCTAAGGGAAGAGTAGAGAGAGACGATGACTTCTTTCTTCCTGAATGCAAAACCCTTGGTAATGAGATGTGCCACATAAAAGGACTTTCTGACCACAGTGGCAATGTGGTGGTCGAAGAAGAGGTTGCCGTCAACCTGCATAACCAGATTTCTTATAACCCCTTCAGTGTTCAGTAAGCTCCCATCAATGTGGTAATTAGTGGGAACTGTTGTTTTACTAAAGGGGATGATGACGCATTTTTTGCCGTTAAGCTTAAGGCCATATTTTCAACCCCAGTCGTTGGCCTCAGGAAGGCCTTTCTGTAGAATGTCTGCATCACTTGGGGAGTTAATAATGGCTCCCAGCTTGGCTGAACTTGTTCAGCCAGAGTCCCTTTGTGTTGGCCTGGACTTCTGAGAAGTAGATGCTGACCAGGAGAGGACCCAGGACCGATCCCTGTGGGACTCCACTCATGACTGGTCGGCAGTCTGACTTGGAGTCTGCTACTTTCACACTGTGTGTTCTATCTGTGAGCCAATTTGCAACCCACCTAGTGATAAACGGGTTGATGCCTAGTTTGGGGAGTTTATAAATAATTCCCGACAGAAAATGTTGGAGAGAAGGAAGGGAGCATGAGAGTTGACTAGAAGAATTGAGCATATGTTAGAAATGAAGCAGAGACAGGATTTCAGAGATAAGCAGTAATAAAACCAATAATAATGTGGTATTACAATGCGACAATTACATTATATTTCTCAAATATAATTATTACAATGCAATTATTATTTTTGAGAAATAGGACAGAGCAAGAAAATCAGGAAATATTGGACTTTTTCAGAATTTATTGGACTTGTGGGGGACACACGCATATGCTCTACTTCATGTCACTAATGTTTGGAACAGTGCTTTGGGGAAGGGAAGAGAAGAGAGAAAGCTAACTGTGAATTATTTTTTTCTTAAATAGTACTAATTTTGTGGCATGTGGTTTTCTTTATATGCTAAAAAGTTAAGTTTTTTCAGTTAATTTTAAATGTAATAGGGACCGAAAAAGTACAGTTGTGTACACTTACCATAAATGTAGATGTTCGAGTGTCTTCACTGTTGCAGTCATGACTGTAGGGTTCTGCCCTGCTGGCAGGCAGTCCTCGGTCGGCCAGAATCCCAAAGTCTGGGTCCGGAATCGGCTGTTCAGCCATGCTCGCTGACGTCAGAGCGCCAGGAGTACAAAGCTGACAGCCGACGCCATGTTCTCCAGTTTTTCTTGCCCCAGATGTCAGGAGTCCCAAAATGAGTAAGGTCCCATACCCTTTGCAAATACACCTCAGAAGAATGGTGGAAAAAAAAAGGAACCACACAAAAGTAAAAATAAGAGGGGACAGGAGGGAGGGAAACCCAGACTGCAACAGTGAAGACACTCGAACATCTACATTTATGGTAAGTGTACACAACTGTATTATGTTCATCGTGTTTCACTGTTGCAGTCATGACTGTAGGGTAGAATCCCAAAGCAGAATGAAAGGGAGGTGGTCATAAAGTAGAAGGGGTGGCTAAAAGGCCCTGCAAGACTGCAGAAGCAAAGCCTGCCCTAGACTTAGAGTAGAGAGGTAGATTGTAGTGCTTTGAAAAAGTATGCACTGAACTCCAAGTTGCAGCTTCCAAAATGTCTTTGGTAGGAACTCCCCTGAGGAAGGCAGCTGAAGTGGCAGCAGCTCTGGTGGAATGAGTCCGTATACTCCCAAGGATTTGCTTTCCATGGTGTGAGTAACAAAATCTGATTCCATGAGCAATCCATTTAGAAATGGTCTGTTTTGAAATGGCTTTACCTTGGGAACTTGAAGCATAAGAAACAAACAATTGCTCTGATTTCCTGATGTCCTTGGTTCTGTCCAAGTAAAAACGTAGTTGTCTGTGTACATCCAAGGAATGTAAGATCCTTTCCCCTTTATTTTGAGGAGTGGGGAAAAAGTTGGCAAGTGAATAGCTTGATTTAAAGCCACTTTGGAAACCACCTTAGGCATGAAAGTAGGATTAGTCCGTAAAGACACCCTGTCTTGATGAAAAATAATATAAGGTTCCACAGCCATAAGAGCTTGCAACTCTGAAACTCTCCTGGCAGAGGTCAGAGCTAACAGGATGGCTGTTTTCCAAGATAAAAACTTGATGTCAGAAGAGGCAGCAGGCTCAAAAGGAGGTAAGGTGAGCTTTTCCAAAACATAGTTGAGATCCCAAGCAGGAATGGGAGGAGATCTAGGGGGCCTTAAGTTCTTAGCTCCTCTGAGAAACTGTCTCATGAGCTGGTGGGAAAAGATTGGAGGGTCTGTATTATAATGAGCAGAAATAGCAGAGGCATGTATCTTAATGGAAGAGAAAGAGAGACCCTTATGTAAGAGGTCTGTCAGGTAAAGTAAAATCAAAGGAATGTTAGGAAGAAGAGGATCAGAATCCTGAGCCTGCATCCAGGAACAAAATCTTTTCCATTTTCCTGCATAAGATTTTCTAGTGCTAGGACGTCTGGCTTCTAAAATGACATCCATAACCTGCTTGGGTAGGAGAGAATGAATCAAAGACCATGGATTAACCAGGCCGCCAGGCTGAGAGTTCTGACATGGGAGTGTAGAACCTGACCCTGGTGTTGGGACAGAAGGTTCGGAGTCTGTGGTAAAACCCAAGGGGGCTCCAGACAAAGGTTTTTCAGAGTTGGGTACCAAAACTGTCGAGGCCAATTTGGGGCCAGCAAGATTATCATCTTGGGCTTGTCCTGTTTGATCTTTAATAATACCCGTGGAAGAAGAGGAAGAGGCGGAAAGGCATATTCCGAGAGGTTTCTCCAACTGAATGATAGTGCATCCACTTTCCAAGCTTGTTTGTGGAAAGTCCTGGTGCAAAAAATCTGTAGTTGATGATTGAGGTGGGATGCAAAGAGGTCTATGTGAGGACATCCCCAGACTGCTGTTATCATCTTGAATATTTCGGTGTACAGCATCCACTCGTGTGGGTCCGAAAGGTTTCTGCTCAGACTGTCTGCCAGGAAGTTTTGTTTCCCTGGTAGAAACTGAGCTTGAAGGTCCAGATTGCAAGCTAGAGCGGTGTTCCACAGATCCATGGCTAGTCTGCAAAGGGGGTAGGAATGAGATCCCCCTTGCTTGTTTATGTACCACATAACTGTGGTGTTGTCTGTTCGTATCAGTAGTTGTCCTGGTTGTAGAAGATTCCTGAAGGCCAATAGAGCTTTCTGAACGGCTAACATTTCCTTTAAATTGATATGCAGGTGCTTCTGATCCTTTGTCCAAAAGCCCTGCAGACAGTTGCCCCGAAAATGGGCTCCCCATGCATAATCTGAGGCATCCGTGGTTAGTATCGGAGTGGCAGGAGGCAGACAGAAGGGTTTTCCTTTGTTTAGAGTACATGCCTTGGACCACCAAAGGAATTCCTTTTGAAGACAAGGCAGGACGGAGATCAGTATGTCTAAACTGTGGCAATGCTGAGACCATACACTTTTTGGGTACCACTGTATTTTCCTCATATGTAGTCTTGCATATGGTACGAGAAGGATGCAGGAGGCCATGTAACCCAAAGCCTGCAGGAATCTCCTTGCAGATAGCCGAGTTAAAGTTGCCAAGGTTTTGAAAGTTGAAGCCAGCTGTAACTGTTTTTCGTATGTCAGAAATGCCATCTGGGTTGTTGTGTTTAGAGAAGCGCCCAGAAAAATTATCTGTTGTGAGGGTGTCAAATTTGACTTTATGTTTACAGTGAATCCCAGGAACTTGAGAAGATTCAGAACAAACTGTAAATGCTGGAGTAAGACATCCCTGCTGTCTGCCTGAATAAGACAAGTCGTCCAGATAAGGGTAAATTTGAATTCCCTTGAGTCTGCAATAAGCTACTACTGGAGCCAGGCATTTGGTGAAGACCCTGGGCGCAGTAGACAATCCAAAGGGCAGCGCAGAGAATTGAAAGTGCCTTGATCCGGCCTTGAACCGGAGGTATTTTCTCTGTTCCTGCCTGATGGGAATGTGTAAATATGCCTCCTTTAAATCCAAAGTTACCATCCATGCATTTTTGGTCAGCACTGGAAGTAGCTGCTGTAGAGTAAGCATCTTGAATTTTGGTATCTCTAGAAAAGTGTTCAAGACTGACAGATCCAGAATGGGTGTCCATGAATTTTGCTTCCTGGGGACTAGAAAGAGCCTTGAGTAAAAACCTTGTCCCATCTCTGAAAGTGGAACTAGGTCTATGGCTTTCATAGCCAAGAGAGCTTCCACCTGGTTTAATGCCTCTGTCCATTGTTGTTTTGGAAGATCTGGCCACCCGCTTGGCCTTGGTAGGGTATGAAAATGGAATTTGTAACCTCTTGAAACCACATCCAGAACCCACTTGTCTTGGGTTATAAGAGTCCAATTTAGGTGAAAAAGAGAAAGTTTTCCTCCGAGAGGGGCTTCCAGGCAAGAAGTTCCTGCAGCTCAACCGAGAGAGTCATTCAGTCTGTTTCCTATGAGCTTGCGACCTGTCCTCTCCTCCCCTAGGGGTGGAAGCAGTCCACTGTCTTGGTCTATAAGAGGCTTGTGTTTGAGGCCTTCCTCGGGAGCGTCTGTATCTACCCCATTTGAGGCCTGTCTGAATTGGGAAAGGACCAATTTTTTGTAGGCCAATTCCTACTAAATCTGGGTGGCTGCACTTGTAAGAAATCTTTAACTGTTTGCATGGATTTTGCCTTGTCCTCCATCTTTTTAATCACCTCTTCAGCTTTAGATCCAAACAAAACATTATGCTGAACAGGAGCATCCAATAATTTAGCTTTTACTTGATCTGGCAAATTTTGTTCCTTTAACCATGCATGCCTTCTAATTACTGTGCCAGAGGCAGCAGCCCTACAAGAAGCCTCCAAGGCATCAAATCCACAGTGTAAACCATGCTTCCCAACTTGTTCAGTGGCATGCATTAAGTCATGTAATTCCTTATCTGTACAGGCGGAAATGGAAGTTAGCTTTTGTTTTAATACAGACAGGAGAAATTGCTGGTATTTCAGCATATGAAACTGACCATTTAAAGCCCTAATAGATAAAGTAGCAGAAGTGTACACTTTTTTGCCCCATCTTTCTAAAGATCTGGAATCCTTCTCAGTGGGAATGTTTTTTTTTTAGCAAAAGCGGCCTTAACTCCCTTAGGACCCTGAGAAATGGTTTCAGGGTCAGCAGTAGGGTTCTTGTATAAAAACTAGTGGGAATCAGGAACCCTGTAATATCTGTCAGGCTTAACAGGAGCTGGAGGAAAAGAGTCAGGGGTTAAATAGGAGGAACAGCCAGGGGTCTATGTTGGGGAAGAAGAAGAAAATCCCTTAGTCTTTTCTTAGATTCCGAATACTCCTGTCCTTCCCAGTGTAAATGTTCCCTCATTTCATGCAAAGTTTCCCCAAAAGAGAAATCCTCAGGGGGAGAAGCTGAAGGAATGGATTCCTCAGCATCAGAATCCTCATAAGGAGGGAAAGAATATTCCTGGTCAGAAGAAGAAACTGAAGAAACAGAAGCCTGATCAGAGGAGTCATAATAAACTTCCTGCCTTGGCCTTTTATCTGGAGGGGGATGTGAACCCCTAATCATAGTAAGTAAGTCCTCCGCCATCTTAAGTAACCGTTTCTGTGACTTGGGAGCCGGATCAGAAGAGGCCTGAGTTGCAGTCTTTGATTTGGAAGGAGTCTTTGCCTTTGTCTTTGGCTTTGCCTTTATTAGAAGCTGAGTAGGCCTGAAAACCCCTTCGGAAGCCGGTACCTGCACAGCGGCTCCGGACCCATCCAAAGGAGCATTGTCCGAAGGTCCTGCAACAGAAATATTCAAAGGCCTAGTTGGCTCCTTGTGGTAGTCCGTTTCAGCCATCGGTTCCGAAATGGCCGACGACAGGGGCTGCAAAAGCACCTCACTGACGACGGCCGAACCTGAAGCTGGCTCTGCTTGAACGATATTGTCTGATTTGGACCAAGGAGGCCTGTCTTTGTCCTTGCGTCATTTGTGAACTCCGGTAGCCGGAACCGTATCCGACGACATTTTGTAATTAAAACGCATACCGAAGTAATGAAATGCAAAATCGTACCTTCGTTTAATTGTACGTTGATTGAATCTAGCACAAAACCGACAACTAGCTACGTCGTGGTCAGGGCCTAAGGAAGGAATACAGTAAGAATGAAAATCCTTATGAGGTATTTGCTTCCCACATGAAATACAATTATTAACATTTTCTGACATCGGACTGGAGCAAGAAAAAAGTTTCCCCAACGGGGTACTTAGCTTTGAGAAGGAGAAGAAAGTCTTCGGACTGAAGTTTGTTCAGAAAAGATGGTCAGGAGTCAGCTGACTGGCACTTGCGAACTGCTATCACTGCACGGCAAGAAAGACTGGAGAACATGGCGTCGGCTGTCAGCTTTGTACTCCTGGCACTCTGACGTCAGCGAGCATGGCTGAACAGCCGACACCGGACCCAGACTTTGGGATTCTGGCCGACCGAGGACTGCCTGCCGGCAGGGGAGAACCCTACAGTCATGACTGCAACAGTGAAACACGATGAACATCAGGTGCTGCTTTTCTTTTTTTTTTCTTTTCTTTCTCCCTTCTCTCTTTCTTTTTGTTCAGTTTTGAGAAATGTAGGCAATGCAATAAAAGAACTGGTTAAAAAGCATGACAAAAGAAAAAAATGTGATTTTTCTCTTTCTTGCATGGAGGAATGACTGGATTAAAGAGCTTTGATTTAGTAACAAGTTTTTAAGTAACAGCAAGTAAATCAGTAAGAACACTGAATATGAGCACTGAATATTATGAGTGTTTTTCTAGAAAATACATGTATGCTCAGAAACAGTTCTGCAGCTGGTCTTCATGTTACCATGGAAACAATCTGATGCAGAGAAACTGGCTGCCTGGTTCTTATCTCTCCATGGAAACAATCTGATAAAGAGAAGTTGGCTACAGTCTGGTGGACAGTGACTGGTAGAGGAAAAAAAGAGAAATTGGCTAGGAGATTATGTTCTCTGAAAGCATTCTGGGGCTTTCCCAAGGTAGTTAATGCTCTTTGAAATCATTCAGGGGATCTCCCAGCTGGAAGAGCTATGAAGATAAGACAAAACCAATCAGCATTTAGTAGAAGCACAGGCTGCACCATGCATATTAGCATGGATAACCTTTTATTTAGGTTAATCCAGGTCTATCAGTATAGCTGTCAGTTTGGGACTTTTGTTCCTATTAGGAGGGTAAAACTTCAATAATTTGAAGGTGCACAGTTTTGCGTGTTAGTATTAAGTTACTATGTTTTAGGGAGGTATTGGGGAGTGGGTGTGTATTTTTTCTTTCCTTTTTTGGGTTTTTTTGTTTGAGGGCTTTCAATAAAACAAACTTTTATAAGATGTGACATAATGTAGGCTCAAATGGATATGACAAGAAACAACTGTATAAAAGTCCAACCTGCCAAACAGTATGCATGTAACACAAAAGCTGGAATGAGATATTTAACAAAAAAGGTGTTTTATGTATAAAGCAATAATGCTTTCTGTTATGTCTTTAAATGTAAATGTCCTCGCTGATAAATACAAAAAACAAAGAGTAGTGAACTATATTAAAATGTAGAGTGTAAACAGCTGTGTTACAGGGGACGCACTTAGAACTAAACATATGAATTTGATAAAGAAAGGTTTTCAGAATGGTTATTGAGTGAATACCTACGACAAATGAAAAGAGAAGTACTTGTATTACTTGCAAGAGGAGCTCCACTAGTGATAGAAGATAAAAATAATAATAAAAATAATAATGGAAGATTTGTAGTACTAAGGGGCTGCTGGCAAGGGGGAAGGATTATACTGGCATGCATTTACATTCCATCTAAAACTGCTAAAATGGAGCTTAAGAAACTTCTGAGAGAAATAATCAGTTTTCAGCAAAGAATATTACTTAGAGGCAAGGACTAGAATTTGATTTGCAGCATTGAAGATGTGGCTGGGGTCCCCAGAAGGGAAAATATAAAAAAGGAGGGTAGATTCTTAAAGGCACTTATGAAAAAATTTGGCATGGAAGATGTGAATTCAGTAACAGGAGTTGCATATTATTCCCTAAGTTATAAAAATTGGGCTAGGCAAGACAGAATTTACACTTCACAGGAACATCTCCATTTACTTGAAGGTACTGATACCCAACCCAATAACTATTTCAGATCATGCACCAATAATAGCTAAAATCAAAGCATAGAGTAGTGAAATAAAAATGAGACATTGGCAGTTTTCCCACCTATCTACTGAAAAGAGGAATTTAAGGAATGGGTAGTAGAGACTATTCAGGAGCTGTTAGAGAGGATAGAAATGTATTCTGGAAATATAGCTAGGGAGTGGGATAAAATTAAGGAAGATTTTAAAAATAAGGTGGAAATAAAAGAAAGGGAGCTATGGTTAAGAAGTAACGAGAATTATTTAGCGGGACTAGCAAATGTTAAAGTATTGCAGAAAGGGTGACTCTCACAGAACAAGAGGAGTATCAACTCCAGAATGCTAGACAGAAAATAAGGGATTACCTCGATATATGCACGAGCTTAGGAAGTTTGCTAATAAGCAACTGTTTTTTGATTACACTAGAGCACAAAAACTTTTAGCACAGTGACTCAGGCAGCAATAATTAGAAAGGGCTGTCGCCAAACTTAGGGAATCTAAAACAAGGAAGGTAACAAGGGATTCTGTAGAGGTATTAGAACTATTTATGAAATTCTAGGACAGTCTCTATAAAGCAGAGAAATATGAAAATCATGAAAAGATACAAATGGAAATGTTTAGGGAAGAACTGAATACACCAGGGTTAGAGGTAGATGAGGCTCAATTACTAATGGTTAGGAAAGAAGGGGAAGAGATAAATATTCTGATGTATAACCAATCTACAGGAAAGTCACCAGGAATAGATGGTATTCCTGTGGAAGTTTGGAAGCTAAGAGATAAAAATTGATAAAGATCTGGAAGGTTTTGTTTAAATAGTATTTTAAGAGGAACAGGAGTACCAACATCCTGGAAGAAAGCAGAGGTAGCTGTGATACCTAAAGAGGGTAAAGATCCATCAGATCCAGCTTCATACAGGCCAATGTCAATACTAAACCAGGATTATAAAGTGTTCATTATCTATAATGGCTAAAAGAATGACAAAAGTAATGCCAAAACCGATATATATGGATCAATGTGGTTTTGTGGAGGGGAGGCAAACATTTGACATTAACAGAACACTGATGATCCAGAAGGAAGCAGTATATAAGAAAATACCACTGTTGTTGGTGGGTCTTGATGCAGAGAAAGCATTTGACAGAGTAAGCTGGGACTTTATGAACAGGGCAATGGAAGCATTTGCATTTCCTGAAAAAAATAAGGCTAATTAGGAGGATATATGAGGGATCAGAGGCAAAAATTAAAGTGGGTGGGGCACACTCTGACAATTTTTGCTTGAGCAGAGGAACCAGGCAAGCGGTGTCCTCTTTTCCCCTTTATTACTTGCATTATATTTAGAACCACTGGCAAAGAAAATAAGGAATTCAGGTATGGTGGTCAAGAAATCTGGCTTTATTTACCGATTATGTTATTTTATATTTAACAAAACCAGAAAGAGACATTACAGTGCTGTGGAACATTTTGAGACAATATCAGATCTTTTGGGGATACAAAAGTAATGAAGCTAAAACAGGCAATAGCTATAAATTATGTACCCACACACAAACTGGTTCAGGAATATCCATATTTATGTGGAAATGATAAAATGAAGTATTCAGAAGTATGGATTAAATTATTCTAGTGTGGCAGTTAAGGATATGTGGGAAGAGACTATACAAAAGATAATACAAAAACTGAGAAAATGGAAGAATTGTTAAATGGATATGGATAGTAAGATACAAGCAGTTAAAATGTTTTTAGTCCATTTAGTTTTATACACAGGTCAGGCATATTTTTATCAACCAGAGAAGTTGTGGATAGCAATTAATAAAGAGCTGAAGGACTTTATCTGGGAGGAGAAGACAGCAAGAGTCAAGTGGGATATGCTGATTCTTCTAGTAGAACAGGGTGGACTGGGATTACCCAATTTGAAAGGGGTATTTCAGAGCTACACAAGTAAGACTCCTTTACATAGAACAAGCAGAAAAAACATAATTCAAAGTGGAAAGGGATGATGATGAAACCTGGAGAAGCTCAAGAAACAAGGACAGACTGGGATTTTGGATGTAGACCTTTTAGAATAACAATAATCATACAGAATATTATATCCACAAAGCAGCAGAAAGCATTCTAAGAATCAAGCCAACATGGGATTGCAGAAAGGAGATTCTGCCAATAGGGATGGCTGCAATTAAGGATATAGACAATAACCAAGAGGGCCTGGAATTTATTGGAGAAAACAAGCAAAGGAGCCAAAGTATTGGGAGCAAATAACTAGGGAGGGAAAGGTGACAGAATGGAAAGACGCCAAGAATTTATTTGGAGAGGGTTACAGACTGCCTTCCCTCATTAGGGACTGATATCAGAGTATAGGCAAAGAGAAAGAAATAGTGGGGGATCCTAAATGAAAAAACAGCACTGGTCAAGCTGTTAGCAGACTCTAGAACAGAAGCAGCCATTAAAAAGGAATAATTAATACAGTATATCAAATATTGCATGATAACTATAAGAAACAATTTGAGGAGGTTGGAACGGACTGGGAAAAAAGATTGGAAAAGTAATTCACAAAGAAATGGGAGGATATATGCAGGTCTCCCAAATATGCAGCAAAATCCAGAAGTTTTAGAATTTTTGTCTGGAAATGTTTACATACATATTTCTATACCAAAGTAGACTCCAGAGAATTTTTCCTCAGGCAGACAAATGCTGGAGGTGTGATGAGGATGAGGAAGAAACATGTAATTAGGAATACATTTTGTGGGAGTGTGGTGAATTGTCAAAATAAGGATTCCCTGCGGGATGCACTGTCAGAGATGCTGGGTGGGCAGATTGGTCTAGAGGATTTTCTGAGCTATGATACAGAATCGGAATTGCCTAGACATGGTAAGGCCTTGCTGTATCTAATAATGGTGGCAGCCAAAAAAGCAATTACTAGAAAATGGAAATCAGAATCCAAACCAACTATACTAGAAGTAGTGAATACAGTTACAGAGATAAAAGAACTGGAACAGAGATATTTTGAAAAGGGTAGGAAGAAACTACATAGGAAAAAATGGGAATTGTGGGAGAGGAATGAGGTTTAAAAGGCAGCAGGACTTAAATGAGCTATTTACGGTTTAACTGAAAAATATTTGGTAAATTATAAGTGATGTTTGCAACTGGGAGTGTGTCAGTATAGTTTGTGATGTAAAATGCTTGCATTTAGGATTATGTTGGTGCGGTTTGTTTTCATTTAAAAATATGTATAATAGCCTATGTAGTAAGTGATGGTTTAATGAAGATGTTTCTTGTTTAAGAAAAAAGAGGCAGGAATTGAATAATTTGTGTACTGTTGCTTAGGGTATATAATATATAACAATATATTTTAAGTTTAACGTTATGTTAATTACAGTTTGATTACTTTTATATGAATGCAAATTTGCCTGTGTCACAGGTGATAATTTCAATAAAGGTGTTAGGAAAAAAAAAATTCTCTGACTTCCCATAACACAGCACTGAAGTACAAAGCTCAGTACTTGGTTTAGTGGAGTAGGAGTACATTAACAGAAAATGTCTGACTGTCAAAATGTAGTTTTATAAATGAAACTCTTGAAAATGTATGTTATTTTAAGGTCACTGCATACAAGGACATCACAATCTTTACTTTATGCTTCAGAAGTTCCCATGTATTTTGCATTCTTACTTGGTCTATGGTAGGTAACTCAAGTGGATTCCATTATTTATAGACTGCAGTATTTCTGCCTTTGCTAATTTCTTTTTGGCATTTTCTTTATTTAGTGCTGATTTAAGGCACAACTTATACAGATGAACTACGTAACCTTTTCCACCTTCAGACTATTAACAGTTGATCAAGTGAGAAACTGAGTCCCCACAATCAAGTATTTTTGTATTCCAAAATTGTCAGATGACAGCCTTCCCAGCTTTTACCACCTGTGGTTTCTCATAAGATTTTTCATTGCTTGGTTTGCTCTCTTTAAATGCCTCTGCCTACTACAATTAGATGGACTTGTCAGCACATGTTCTAACTCACACTTGCGTAAAACTCTTCTGAATTCGCAACTTTTGCATCATGGAATATGGACCATGAAAAAATAATAATATTAATAATAACAGCAACAATATCAGGTAACTCTTGTCAGCAGAAACCAGGCCAAACTGCAGTCAGTCATTACGACGGAGGCCTGGAGTAGCACCTCATTCTCCACATCAGAGAACTTTGGTTTCCATGCAGTCTCACCAGCATAGTCTCAAGTGTTTTTTCAGTTTACTCTGGTTTTAGGCATCACACTGTAGGTTTGGAAAATAATGGTATTAAGATATGGTTTTTAAATGGTCCTGTAAACCCCTTACAAAACCAATCTCCTCCTTGTCTGTATAAAATGTTGTTGATTTGTCTGACAGTCCTATATCTCTATTTACACAGTTTAAGTAATGTCAGGCACATAGCTTACACTGAGCAAATGTCGCCCATATTACATCTGTAACACTGCAGCCTAGAAAGAAGACATGACTGTTTTCTATCAGAATTAAAAACAATCTTGCACAGGAGATACATCTGTAATGTGGACCACAGGCAAATGTTTTCACCGAAACAGACAGCACGAGGCTGGTGAGAATGAGTTGAATTGTGATCCTGAGTATGTGTTAATGGGTGTGTCCATCATTGCACTTAACAATCCTTTGGATCAACAATGGCCTTATCCTTGCAATACCCCTCTCAATATGCCTTTCTACAACCCTTAAATGTAAATGCCAAGTTATTTCATTTTACAGATAAATACAACAGCAGACATACATGACAAAATGCACTCCAGGTTTATTTTGCCTGGATAAGTACTAGGAGATTAACCTGCTGCAGGTTTCCATGTTGCTGCTCTAAGACTTCTTCCATAGTGCAATAGTGTCAGTGCTTTCTCTCGTACTCATATCATGTATATTTGGCTGGCTAGGAGAGATTATGCTAATCAGAGATGAACTCGTTATTGTTTCTGAATTGTTGAACTAGCACATCAAAACAAACTTACTAAACCATGGGCTCAATTCTACTCAGTGCCATGCACACAGGTGGGTACCTACTGCACATGCAATCTCAATGCCATGCTTCTGAAGATTTACAACTTCACATACAACTTTACCGAAAGAGCCACTGTAATGCCCGGTTTCTAAACACCCTACAAATGAACACATAACTGCCACATTTCACAACTTAAACTGCCATTATGAACAAATACAAAACAGTAGATACTGTAGTCTAAGCCATCATTTGACAAGCAAATAAGGTGCACCTTACTGCACAGAAGACGGCATGCATCAGAAAGAATAGGTGCGTGCAATCAGTATCTGCCATTTTTCTCTGCTTCAAGGTACGAAAATAAATCATGGCTGGAGAAGGAGAGGGTAGTGCTCCATTTAGAGCACGGAGGTGGTGTGTGGAGGAGATCAAAATCTCTTTCTTCACTTTCTCCATAAAGATTATAGTCAAGAAGTTCTTGCAGGAGGGCCATCAAGGGACTCGGTACAAGACTGAGGCCAGGAGTAGTATGGCCCAGGCTTGTCATTTGTGCCATTGGTATGCAGCTAATTGGGGAAAGTGACATACCCATTACAGTCACTTAAGGTATAGGCATCCCAACCTCCTAGGATGACGGGAGGGATGAGGTTAGAGAGCAAGCACCACATACATTCTGTAAGTACAGCTTATGTTACCTACACATACAACTTGCAAGTATGTGCCAGCCACATATCTTAACACACTGTTAGGTTTCTCTGTATAGCCCCCTAATGCTACTGAAGAGCACAGCCAGCTGCACAGGAGAACAACGTGCCTAAGACAGTGCTAGGAGTATACCTTTTTCACACTATACAGATTTTAATGTCAACAATCTATTCAGAGAGTACAAATGTAGTTTTATACACTATATGTTTTATACATTACTGCCACGTCTCTTAACGTCCACAGTTCAAAGACAGGTGTCAGTTTCATTATACTACCTACAAGACTAAAATGGAGAAATACATATGAGGTGTGCATTTTTCATTGTAGAATTCTCACAGATCCTCTTTGATTATATTGTCTGACTGCACCCTTCATTCATACTGTAGATGCATGCTCAGTATGTTAAGGCTGTACCATGTGTATTGTGCATCATGATGTGTGTTGGTTCAATTACCATACTTTGCTGGGAACCATCCTTGGTCATTTGTGAAGTGCGTTTGTTCCTCCTTCCATTACAGTACCTGTGAGGGGAATGCATGTCTGAGCAGCATTTTCCTTTGTGTGTGTATGTGTGTATGTATATATTATATATATATATATATATATATATATATATATATATATATATATATATATATATATATATATATATATATATATATATATATATATATATATATATATATATACACACATGCACACACATACACACATTTGTGTCCTTCTCTCAGACATCCCACTACTGTGTGGACTACAGACACTTGGGTTATCTGAAAAGCTCAACACATTGAGGGATTGACTTTCGGAATGCACGTGATGATGGCTGTGAGTTTGGATCCCCCTCTCAGTTGTGTCTGATAATAGCCTTGATAAATTGAGAAATGTTGTTATCCTTTCTATAACCTACAATTATGTGGTTTACTAACTTCTCTTCATTTATTTTACTATCATATCCAGCTACATTCAAACCTGCCCCCATCCCTGAAAGCCCTGTACAGGTGGCAACAGCACCACCAAAAACACAAGCATGTTACTCTCAGCCTGCCCCAGTCACTTCCACACCTCCTGCCCCACCAACACAACCCACAACAGGTAGCCCTGCACCAGATGCTTGTACTGTTGTACCTGCCAGTGTCATTCTCAGCAGGCAGCTGGCACACAGTGAGGGAGATGACAGCAGTTTTGATGCTCACATATGTCAAATGGAGAATCTCCTCAGACAACTGACTCCCAGCCCTGCCCAGTACTGGCTCTACCATCTGAGCTGAGGCCCAGTGATGAGGAAGCGCAGAATGGCGAGTAAGCTTCCACTGGGTCAAAGCTGGCAGGGAGTGCAGCTGCACACCACATCCAATTTCCCATACCAGTGCTCCCTCGACTTGCGTCTATGCCCATCTCTGCCGCACAATCCTCCCCATCACCACTGTCTTTGCTGTGTGTTTGATTCCTCCTTCTGCCTATCCCCAAATGCCAACAAATCTCTCTTGTCAACCCTGTGTCTTCCACATTTGTTGTGTCCCCCTGCTACCTACCCTGACTTACCTCTTCTCTCTCTGTATGTGTATGTATATGGTTCTAGGTCATAAGATCGACAGCCACTCTCACCGACAACAAAAACATCGACACCACATTATCGACAAACCATAAACACGACACCTCACATGCCCGACAAACAAATAACCGACGGTCCACAAACACGAAACCCCACACACTGCACACACCACAATAACAACAATCAACTAACAAAACACATCCCCTTATCCAAAAACCACACACAGAACACAAGCACACCAAAATCCTCACAAACCCACACTAAACCTCACACACACAACTACGTCCAACCCTAACCCAAACCCTTACCCTAAGGTCCGTCACTATCACACACTCAGCTAACCTGCGCCCTAACCCTAACTCACTTAACCCACCCCTAACCCAAAAATACCACTACCGCACACTTACATAACCCGCGCCCTAACCCTAACTCACTTAACCCGCTAACCCAAAAACTGCCACTACCGACACTTACCTAACCGCCCTAACCCTAACTCACTTAACCGCTAACCCAAAAATACCACTACGCACACTTACCCAACCCGCGCCCTAACCCTAACTCACTTAACCCACCCCTATCCCCACAGACTGTCACTATCCACACTTACCTTAGTCGCACCCTAACGTCTGTCACCACCGCATACTCACACAGCCTTCTTTCCAACTCACTATCCCTGGCGTCGGAGTTTTCATCCGTAGCGTCGGTCTTCCGAGTGTCGATCATCTGGCGCCCGCTCATGCGTTGTCGGTTATCTCAGCTGTCGATCTTCTAACCTACACCCATATATATATATATACATATATATATATATATATATATATATATATATATATATATATATATATATATATATATATATATATATATATATATATACATGTGTATATAATATATATATATATATATATATATATATATATATATATATATATATATATATATATATACACACACACACACACACACACACACACACACACACACACACACACACATACATACAAGATGGGCGCCTGACCTTCTTTCACACCTCCATTCTGCTCATTCTAATATTTCTTTACCTTATGTTCTACCCATTGCCTTCTTCCCTCTTTCACCACTTTCCTATCTTTCCATTTTTAACCCTTAATTTGGTCAAAAAAATTGACCAGCACACAAACTTCATGGCCCTTTAAGATTGCCACACACTTCTTGCCACAACTGTGCTCACAGGATCATGCACCACATCACTGAGGATTGAGCATGACGAATGAGCACTAGACCATGCTATTATCTGCTCTTCTTGCTGTCCCTGTTGTAGCTGAGAGAGGGATATTTAAAGAGATGCTGTTTGCGCACTCTTGTCTACTTGCATTCATTCTTAATAAGCATCATTGTGTACATACAGTAAACAAAGGAGCGCTGGCCACAATCAGGCCCACCCTATTTCTGAATCCTAGGGACCATCCCATGGGCTTATAGCCTTTAAAGAGAACTATTTTCCAAATATGTACACATGAAAGTACTCACAGGACCACAACACAGCTTGTCTGCACCTTTTTCAGGGCTGCTAATGAGCTGCTAATGCAGACTAACACAATCATTGCTATCCTGCCTCTAACTTAAGATCGCTCCTACATCTACTGTGCTGGCATCACTTTCTACTACTGCACTGTGTGGATCAAAGTAGAAGATACAGAGACTTAAGTTAAGGGGTTAACTGCTCAAGGCCCATTACTGCTTTTCACACCGTTCAAAAGATATAAATCGTTCATCATAAGCTAAGTGGTACAGTGACAATACTAAAATTCTTAAGGAATCTAGATTACCTTGTAGGAGATGCATCATGAACTGCTTCTGCCTTCTGTGGGTTAGGTGACACAGATATACCGGAGATTATGAAATCATAAAATACCAAGACAAGACAATCTTATTAAAGTCCTATATCTCTGTTGAATGGTAGCTCATTCTTTTTCAGTCTTTTCAGCACTATTTTCAAGGTCTCCTCATGCACTTTTTTCACTTTTCCCATATATAGTAATATCACTACAGTTTCTCACTTTTAATGTCATGTATCATCTGCTTAACACATGCACAAAGATCTCTGGTGGTAAGATAACACCAAATATTAGTGTGCTATACCCTATCAGGCATAAACATGTACATAATGGAGTGATAATTTTGCATTCTGGGTATTGCTAGAACCAGTGGGAACCTAATATTCAGTTCACTTTGCTAATCACCTTTGCTCCACATACTTCACTTATTAGGTTACCTCTAACGAATGCAATGTGTGACTATGATTGAATTTTAACAAGTCTAATCGACAATCAAAGTTACATGCACAAAAAGGGGAGTCGTAATAAAAACATCAACATTTAAAACCCACTGCAACACTTAAAAGTATTTTTTGTACAATGGGGTTGCTTCCTCCCCTTGCATTCCTCTCATATGGGGTTGTGTGCCCTCCACCATTCCAGCTACTTACACTACTGTCAATGAATCTTGCAATAAAGGAATTCTCAGAGATGCTGCAATCCTGATCTTTTTCTACATGACAGAAACTTTACTTCTCCGATTGCATTTCAGTGTGTTGACAACTCATAGGTGTATATTAGGCCATCAACCACTACGGCATTTATAAGCCTAGCAGTGCAAACCAAATCTGACCCACAGACTTGTGTGTTAGATTTCAGTCTGGAGCCTCCCCTTGTACTACTCTGTTTGCCACTTGCATGAATACAGATTCTCACAACAGTAAGCTTCTTAAGTGCAGGGAACCATCTAAGGACAGAACAAAGATCAGACTGGATGTCTCTTCAATAATGTCCACCTCTTGTAACTTTTCAAGCTCTTACAAGTATCATTCTTAGATGAAGAGTTATTCTTCTATGTGGCTTGGCACTGGACTTACCTGATGGTCAGTATGCAACTTTACTATAAATATTCTTCCAATATTTCTGTCTCTTCAAACTGATATATTCACTTAGTGAAATAATTTTGTCTTTGTTTACACTATATAATATGCGTAATAACCCTGATTTATCTGTGCAATAACTCAATTTTGATCCACACTCAAACATATTACAAATTAGCACTATCAGTCCCTTTTTTGGGCTATAAAGTTGACCCTTAATAGAGAGGGGCCTTTATCAGTTATAAGAACAAATTCTTAAAATGATTTCCTTCAATTTAGTCCCTGGCCTTAGCTTGCTGTAAGTGTCAATATAATGACAGAAGTGCCATTGTTTGCCAGCATACTCAACTCTTACCCTGGGATTCATTAATGTGTACACTTAGTGTACACCGGTCTGAGTGAACAGATAACACAAGCATAACTCACACCTTCTTTCTCCTAATTTTAGTTTTCTTACTGATTTTTTCTTGCAGCCTTAAATACTGAGGGGGATTCATTTGTAAAGATTACCACAAAGTGTAGACTACATGTATACTTAGTGTAATCTTTCTAAAAGCCTAGAAAGTACAAAGAATATGGTAGGGGTGTTCTTGAATGTATTTTGTGTACACTTACTGTAGGCATTAATGAAACAGGCCTTTGTTTAATAAATGTATTACTATTTCTGGTCTTATGTGCTCATTTTTATTCTGTAACTATACTTTCTTGCTTAGTTCTACATTCTTCCCACATTTCCTAACACATGACAACTTTATTGCGTCTTCCTTGGTCTTTGACTATCAAACTTTCTCTCAGCTCCATGGCTTTTCAATTCTGCTGCTGTTCTAACTTCAGCTCCATGGCTTTTCAGTTCTGCTGCGGTTCTAACTTCAGCTCCATGGCTTTTCAGTTCTGCTGCTGTTCTAACTTCAGCTCCATGGCTTTTCAGTTCTGCTGCTGTTCTAACTTCAGCTCCATGGCTTTTCAGTTCTGCTGCTGTTCTAACTTCAGCTCCATGGCTTTTCAGTTCTGCTGCGGTTCTAACTTCAGCTCCATGGCTTTTCAGTTCTACTGCGGTTCTAACTTCAGCTCCATGGCTTTTCAGTTCTGCTGCTGTTCTAACTTCAGCTCCATGGCTTTTCAGTTCTGCTGCGGTTCTAACTTCAGCTCCATGGCTTTTCAGTTCTACTGCGGTTCTAACTTCAGCTCCATGGCTTTTCAGTTCTGCTACTGTTCTAACTTCAGCTCCATGGCTTTTCAGTTCTGCTGCTGTTCTAACTTCACCTCCATGGCTTTTCAGTTCTGCTGCTGTTCTAACTTCAGCTCCATGGCTTTTCAGTTCTGCTGCTGTTCTAACTTCAGCTCCATGGCTTTTCAGTTCTGCTGCTGTTCTAACTTCAGCTCTATGGCTTTCAGTTCTGCTGCTGTTCTAAGTCTAGTAAAGTGTTTTTTCTTACACTTGGAGCATCTTTAGAACAAACATCTAATGTGGATACTATGCCTGCATTCTTCTGTAAGTTCTTCTGTTCTCTGCTTCATTTGCACATTTTCAAATGCTCTTCTTCATCACACACTTTCTACACTACCACATCTGCTACTTTTCCAACATTACATTTCAGAGCTCTTACTTCCAAATTTCTAACATTTGTAAGTCCTTGCAAGATCAGAATTTTTCATTAAAGTCATCTTTAGCTCTCATATGCTTTCATTCTTGGCCTTCAGGAGACGTATAACTGCATTTTTTTATCTTAATTTCTTTGTTCACATTACAGAATTCAATACTCGTTGTTGGTGTGCGTGTTCAAGCAATGATCCTCTTCTGAGGGCACACTTCAGAATTTGTAGGTTTCACATTATATATTCTTTATTTATCTTAGGGAGGAAGCATTATATATTTTGTTTTCACAGTGAATTAGCTGTCTTAATTTTTTCCATTACATCTCTAAATGGGTCTTTCGTTCCTGGCAGAGTCTCATTTTTGTGCTAGTTTTATTTGCCTGTCTGCTTGCCAACCATCAGACCCCTCTTATTGGTTTTGATCCTATCTGTCCCTTATCTTGCAGGATCCTGCCAACAGGGCCGGCCTTAGCCGATATGGCACCCTAGGAGAAGTAGTGCTCCGGTGCCTCTTAAGCCCCACCCACACCATACTCATGAAACACCCCTACGAGCCACGCCCACAGGAAGGTCACTCCACATAAAAGCTACGTCAGTCATTCACTCCCCAAAAAAGCCAGTCCAGTCATTTCCATTAATTATTTAAATGCCTAGAAGAAAGGATACCTTGTAATATAGTTTAAACTGCAAGTGAAGGTGGAAATGCCCTTTAATAAACCTGCTTTCTTCTTCACACATACTTTACTATAAAAGTCATGTCTTCAGAAAATAGAAGCCCATGTGCCTTGGTTCAAAGGGTTGCTTAGGTTAATCTAAACTGTTTAATTTACTCTGGGGTAGGCGAGCAAGCCTTACAGCTCAGTGAAAGTAGAATAGCAACCTCTCTCCTCCCTGTGTACAGAAGCTTAAGATAGAATAGCACAAACACAGATAGCCATTTGCTAAACAATACAATCTCGCAATGAAAACAGGCTTAGCATGAACGGTAAAATTCTCTGGCACTGAAACTGTATGAAAACCCATATTTATAGAAAATGCATCTGGTCAGTCGAGGATTAAGTTTACATTTGGGCTGTTTTAAAAACAGACTCCTTACACACATTTTTACGGCCATGCATACATGTATTTGTTCTTTGACTCAACTTCCTGATTGCATTAAATTATATTCCTTATGTAATACAGCACCACTTGCTAGAATGTGTTTTAAATTTCTAGTTTTAAGCATTCTTTTAATAAGCAAAGAAACAAAATGTATAAACCAATAATGACAAACTACCCATTTCAGAAAATTTGAACCATAAAAGGTCACTCAGACTTTTCTCATTACAATCCACCAATATCACTCAATACAAACAATCTCTGCACAAAAGAACTCACCTGAACAATTCCACATTAAAGAAATCTGTAACTAAAGAACAGATTGCCACTGGCAAACAACTTTACATCTCAATGTTAGATCTACAAATTCAGTGCCTGTTGCCCTTGAAGAATTAATTGCCTATATTACATTAAAAAATTGGTAAACTGTTAATATTGCAATAGGAAAGGACTAAAACTGACAAGTTCATAGTTGCTAGGCATCTCATACAAAGGACAACATACTTTGGAGTGTAGAACCCTTATCTACCCTTAAAATGCACCAAATAATCGGCAATCAAATGGGCACTGCAATATCAATACTCCACCTACATGGTTTGGGAGCAGAATACATAGCCTTCTGCAAAGACAATTATGCTAACACTGCTTTTCAAATTCTACAACACAGTGTATCATTTGATAAACAAAACAGTTTCACACTGAAAACTGACTTCGCATGAGAAGCAGTAAACTTTCTTCATTTGAAGCTCACAATTTCATGAAAATGAACTAAAACTCATAATCCCTTGAAAATGCACTGAAATCTCTTAATACCCTGAAAAAACACAAACTCAAACTAATTTCTGGCAGCAGTCTGGTAGCTGGTGTAGAGCAGTGGTTCCCAAACCTTTACGGACCTAGACACACTTCTGAAAACAGTAATTTTTCACAACCTACTACTCATGTCAGCATGCGTGTATGTGAAGCGCTCATTGTCCTCCTTAAAGGAGGAGACGCTGCCACCAGTGAGTATTTTTTTCGGGATTTAAAGAGGCCATGTAAACTATTTTCATACTTTAAATTATTAGCATAGCCAGATTTATAGTCAAATGGGGCTCTAGGTATTGAAATAGATTGCGCCCCCCCCTGAGTAGGCCCTCTTGTAGCAGTCTCCTCCCCAGCCATACCAGTGTTCCATTACTTGGCTATTTCTCCCCAGTTACCACGAACACTGTTCAAACCTATAAGTGTGTATACGGTTTTCTTATTTACTTCTGCAATGATTACAGATATTGAAATAAAATGCACAAACACCAATAGCCATTTGCCAAACAATACAGTCTCACAACAAAAAGACTTGGCATGAGCAGTAAACTTCTCTGCAACTGAAACTCGCATTCACTGAAACAGCATAAAAACCCACATTCAAATAAAATGCACATGACCAGTGGAGGGGGCTATTTTCAAACCATAGGTCCATTGGACACATTTTTATGGCCATGCATACCTGCATGTGTTCTTTAATTCTCCTTCCTGATTGTATTAAATTATATTCCTTGTATAACACACCACTTGTTAGTGTGTTGTACATTTACAGTTTTGAACATTTTTCCAGTAAGCAATGGAAGTACCACAAAGTAAATGGTCTGCACACTTCTGCATGAGATGCAACCATTTAAGTTGTGTGTGTGGAAACCCTAGGTATAAGGAGATGCAACACTTCAAATGAGAGACAAGGGCATGCACAACCACAGAGAGGGCCTGCGAAGGGAGAAGTGCTTGAGGTGGGCAATATTTCACAAAAATACAAAGGATAATCTAAAAAGCAGGATGCCTGATCCTTTAATACTACCCTGTTGTCAATAACTACATCGAGACTTGAGACCTCCTCACTAAAGTCTAATTTGTCATCTCCAAAACAATGGTGGGAGCTAGAAATGGACAATTTGAATCCATCAAGTTGACAATCCTTCAAGTTGTGTTATTAAATATGTTAGCTTGTTATTAAGTAACATGTTTGTTAGTTTTGCATCTATTTGTAAGTCTGCAAAGTATTATACTTTGATTGTAGAGCTTCTATACTTGTTTTTTGTTGTCCAATTTATTTTCTACAACAGCTATTTATACATCTTGTCATAATAACGCTCAACTATAACTGTACATAAAACACAGATGTGCAGAGATCAAGCACTGTACATGAACAGCCTTAAATTAACAATAAAACAAGAAATGTAATTACCTTTATAATTATGACTACATGCAATATTCATTTCAATTGCAGTGGTGATATTGTATGTTTAATATACAGTGTTTGTATACTATATGAGACGCCATTAAGGGATTGGGAGTTGGTTAAGGTGTTTATCCCACAGACACAAGGTACAGGGTTTGATTTTAACCTTTGAAATGAAAATTGACTAGGCTTAAAATGGCCCACAAGGGCAGCTAACCTACTACTTTCCCTATGAACAAGAATGTTCACTATTGTCTTAGATGTGTCAAGCTTATGTTGATTATGATTCATTCAATTTTGGATGTATTTCAAGTCCTTATTAGGTGACTGGGCAGTACACGTATTGTCCTGAGAGAAGGAGAGTTAAAACTGTGTCTCACCAGGATAGCACTCATGGTATAAGCTCCTCCCCAAATGAGCTCTCATAGTAGAAGGATGCACACAGAGACGGCAATGGACTCAGAACGGAATCATGTGGGACACCAGAGGTGATTCAGTAAATGGCTGAAGTATGAGTACCAAAAACAACCTTTTGAGTATGTCCAAAGGGGCAGAAGGCAACCCAGTCCAGATAAGTTCCTGAATTCTCACGAGTTTTCAAAAGATTATGTAGAATGTTGTGGCTCACTGTATCAAATGTAGAAGTGAGATCAAAAGACTAGGACAGAAAAACAATGATGATCTCTCACCATTAAGACATTGTTCATGACCCAAGTAAGGGCAGTCTGTACTACGTCTACTGAGAAATCCAGACTGGAATAATAATGAATACAATACTCTTGTAACACTGAATCAAGCTGTGAACAATCTACCTTCTCAATAACCTTTCCAGGATATGAAAGGCTAGCGATGAGGTGGTAATTATAAATATTATCTAGTCTAAGAGAAGATTACTTCAATGTAGGGGTCACAGAGACCTCTTTTAATAAAGATGGAAACCCCCCACTATTCTAAGATGATTGGATGATTTATTAAATCAAGGGGCACAGCAAATCAAGGCAGACATAAATCAGTCCTGTTAGGTAGAAGTCCAAGCCACTGGTAGCAGATCACATGACTGAGACATCTAAAGCTCACACTTCTTTGCCCTGACTAATTTAATTGCAGCTAACTATGCATCTCCGACTGTATCACATAACACATTTTACTGTCAGAGATGCAAACACATAAATAAAAAAAATCATCCTCAATGCACAGAATACGGATTTTTTTTTTTTAGCATTGGAAGCCACTGCACTTTCATCCACCTTAGTTCTATATATTAAGATCACACAACTTGGGAAAGACAGAATCATTTAACATATTCCCATTCCCCCAAGCTTAGCAGTCTTTAGACAACATAATATAAACCAAAGTAGTACATAACTATTCCAAATACCAATGACATAGTCCACATAAAAATGTTAATAGCATTACGATTGTGATAAAGTAAGTCAGCAGCACTAGATGACCACCTACTTACTGGCCTCATAGACTGACCCTGCAACAACTTTTAACTCCTTTCAATAACACCAAAAGCCACTCTTACAGTTACTTACTTTTCTCAAACCAAGCAGAGGGAATGAGGGGAACAGAACCTTTCTAAACCAAACACCCAAACGTGTTGTGATGCACGCACGTTCATGTTCCTCCTTACAGCAGACTCTCGTACTGTGAAGTCATACTGCAAAGTAAAGTTTTTTGTTTTTTTTTTAAACTGTCCTGGCCAACCTGCAGCTGTAAGTGGGAGGGCGCTCACCCCCCTACCCCATGGTTCCGGCTTCTGGTTACACTTCAACAGGGCGCAGAGAAGAGCGCACACTTTCTTAATTAATAAATACACAAATAAATAAAAAACTGTACCCTTAAGAGGCTGGCCTTTACGGCACCCTAGGTGGTCTCCTAGTTCGCCTATGCCTAAGGCCGGCCGTGCCTGCCAATGGACAAACTGAAAACTGAACAGACGAAGCCATCATACAGGCAAGCCAGGCATAAAGATGCTTTGTGCTCTGCATTGACTACCCACTATGCCCCATAGATGGATCACATCTTTTTCCTGGCAGTGTTATGGTCTGACTTACCCCCACCCGAACCAGAGCTGTCAGTGTTTCAAAACTTACAGTTCAACTCCTAATTAGTCCCCATGCTACAGAAAGTACAGTTGTGTACACTTACCATAAATGTAGATGTTCGAGTGTATTCACTGTTGCAGTCATTACATTTGGGTTATCTGCTTGCAGTAGCCCTCAGTCAGCCTGATTAACAAAGTCTTGGGTCCTGTGTCAGTTGCTGTCCCTTCTTCCATGACGTCAGGTCGTCAGGGGTATAAAACATGCAGCTGATGCCATTGCATCAGTTTTTCTTGCCCCAGATGTCAGGTGTCCCCCTAATGGGAAGCAGTTAAATCTATAAATACAAGGATATACCTCCAACAGAAAAGCAAATACACCAAAAAGCATAGTAAGTGAGAGTAGAGGTATAGCCAAAGGAAGAAAAGGGGGCTGGAGGGAGGGTAACGACTGCAAGAGTGAATACACTCTAACATCTACATTTATGGTAAGTGTACACAACTCTACTATGTTCTTCGTGTTTCACTGTTGCAGTCATTACATTTGGGTAGATTCCCAAAGCTAAGGTTAGGAGGAGGAATTTAAATAGAATTAGGACCAGCTATAAAAGGCCCTGCAGGACTGCAGTGGCAAAACCAGCCCTGGATTTAGAGAAAATTGGCAAATAATAATGCTTGGTGAAAGTATGTACAGAACTCCAAGTAGCAGCTTCTAAGATGTCCCTAGTAGGGACTCCCCTGAGAAATGCTGTAGAGGTAGAACCAGCCCTGGTTAAATGGAGTCTGATGCCCTGTGGGATAGGTTTTCCATGGTGCTTATAGCAGAAATGAATGCGGTGGCCTATCCATTTTGAAATAGTTTGTTTTGAAATAGCTTTCCCCTCTGTCCCTGCAGCAAATGTCACTAGGAGTTGTTCAGATTTCCTTTGAGGTTTAGTCTTGTCCAAGCAGAATCAGTCTGTGCACATCTAGAGTGCAGTATCAGTTCCCCTTTGTTCTGTGGGTTAGGAAAAAAAGGTAGGCAAATGAATGGACTGATTAAGAGCCACACTAAATACCACCTTGGGCATGAAGGAGGGATTGTTTCTGAGGAACACCCTGTCCGCATGAAAAATGATGAAAAGTTCCACTGCCATAAGAGCCTTAAATTCAGATACCCTTTTTGCAGAAGTGATTGCCAAAAGAAAAGCTGTTTCCAGGAAATAAATTTTAAATCTGCAGTAGCAGCTGGCTCGAAAGGAGAGTGAGTTTCTCCAAGACAAAGTTAAGATCCCAGGCTGGAATTGGGGCTCTCCTGGGTGGCCTTAGATTTCTGGCCCCTCTGAGGAACTACTTGAGTACTGGGTGAGAGAAGAGGGGAGGCTCTGTGCTATAATGAGCTGAAATGGCTGAGGCATGAATTTTGATGGGAGGAAAAAGACAAGCCCTTATGAAGCATCTCAGTTAAGTATTGTAGAATCTGAGGTAAATTGGGCACTGCTGCGTTCATTCCTTGAGATTGGTTCCAAGCACAGAATCTTTTCCATTTTGCAGTATAAGGTTTTCTAGTACTAGGCCTCCTTGCCTCTAAAATGATATCCATCACTGATTTACTGAGGGATGGTAAAGGACAGATTAGGTAATTAGCCAGGCTGCTAGGTTCAGGGTTTGCAGCCAAGGGTGCAGAATCATGTTCTCCTGCTGAGACAAAGTACAGTTTTGTACCTACCATAAATGTAGATGTTAGAGTGTCTTCACTGCTGCAGTCATTACACTTGGGTTATCCTGCCGTCAGGCGGTCCCGCAGTCGGCCAGAGTTCCAAAGTCTTGGTCCGGCGTCGGTTGCTGTCGCCTTCTCCCTGACGTCAGTGCGTCGGGGGTATATAAGAAGCAGCCGACACCATTTTCTTCAGCTTTTCTTGCCCCAGATGTCAGGTGCCCCAAAAAGATAGGCAATACATATTGCTTACAAAACATACAATAAGGTAAAAACAAAACCTTCAGTAACCAGCAAATGCACCACAATAGTGTAGAAAGTTATAGATAAGACCCAGCTAAGAAAGAGGGGATGGTGGGCGAGTAACCAGGACTGCAGCAGTGAAGACACTCAAACATCTACATTTATGGTAGGTACAAAACTGTACTATGTTCGTGTTTCACTGCTGCAGTCATTACACTTGGGTTGAATCCCAAAGCTGAGTCAGGGTGGCTGGTTCTATAGAGGATTTGGTGTGGCTATGAGGCCCTGCAGCACTGCAGTGGCAAAGCCAGCTCTGGATCAAGAGTAAAGAGGCAAGTGGTAATGCTTGGTATAGGTGTGCACTGAACTCCAAGTTGCAGCTTCCAAAATGTCTTTGGTAGGTACTCCTCTAAGGTAGGCAGTAGAAGTGGCAGTTGCCCTGGTGGAATGTGGTCTAATGTTAGATGGTACGGGTTTCCCATGCTGTGTGTAGCAGAACCAGATACAGTGTCCTATCCACTTTGAAATGGTCTGCTTTGAAATAGCCTTTCCCTGTGATCCTGCAGCATATGATACAAACAATTGTTCAGTTTTTCTGAAAGCTTTTGTTTTGTCCAAGTAGAAGCGTAATTGCCTGTGTATGTCCAAGGAATGTAGAAGTCTCTCCCCTTTATTCTGGAGATTTGGATAAAAAGTTGGCAGGTGAATAGTTTGGTTAAGATCCACACTGGATACCACCTTAGGCATAAAAGAAGGGTTTGTTCTTAAAGAAACACTGTCCTGGTGGAAAATGATGAAAGGCTCTACTGCCATTAGTGCCTGCAGTTCTGAGACTCTTCGTGCTGAGGTTATTGCCAGAAGCAGAGCAGTTTTCCACGATATATATTTTAATTCTGCTGAATTGGCTGGCTCAAAAGGAGGTAAAGTGAGCTTTTCCAAGACAAAATTGAGGTCCCAAGTAGGTGTTGGTGCTCTCCGGGGCGGTCTTATGTTTTTAGCCCCTCTGAGGTACTGCTTTAGCAATGGATGAAAGAAAATAGGAGGATCTGTGTTGTAATGAGCCGAGATGGCAGAGGCGTGGATCTTAATGGATGAGAAGGATAGTCCTTTGTCCAGCATTTCAGTTAAGTATTGTAGTATCTGAGGAATGTTAGGGACAAGAGGGTCAAGGCTTTGAGTCTGGTTCTAGGCACAGAATCTCTTCCACTTTTCTGAATAAGATTTCCTGGTGCTAGGCCTCCTGGCCTCCAAAATGACATCCATAACAGCTTTAGAGAGAGGTGTTGTCTGTTTGGCTAATGAATCTGCCATGCAGCCAGGTTTAAGGTTTTTGAGCTGACTGTGCAGGATCTGATTGTTTTGTAGAGTCAGTAGGTGTGGAATTTGAGGCAAAATCCAAGGTGGGCCTTGAGCTAGGTTCTTTAAGATTGGGTAGCAATGCTGGCGTGGCCAGTCTGGAGCAATCAGAATCATCTGTGTTTTTTCTTGTCTGGCTTTTAGGAGTACCTTTGAAAGGAGAGGCAGTGGTGGGAAGGCATAAACGTTTAGGCTTTTCCAGCAGAACGAAAGAGCATCCACTTTCCATGCTTGTGTGTGATAAGTCCTTGTGCAGAATTTTTGTAGTTGGCAATTCAGTGGGGAGGCAAAAAGATCTATGTCCGGGCACCCCCATTTTTGCATTATCATGCTGAAGACTTGTGGATTTAATTTCCACTCGTGAGGATCCATGATGTTTCTGCTCAAGTCGTCTGCCAAAGTATTTTTCTTTCCTGGCAGGAATTGTGCTTGCAGATGAACTTGATAAGTTAGAGCTGTGTTCCACAAGGTCATGGCTTGTCTGCATAGGGGGTAAGAATGAGTGCCCCCTTGCTTGTTTATGTACCACATTACTGCGGTGTTGTCTGTCTTTAATAATAATTGTCCTGGATGCAGAAGGTCCTTGAAAGCTGTTAGGGCATTTTGTACAGCCAACATCTCTTTTTGATTGATGTGAAGATGCATTTGGTCTGTGGTCCATTTGCCCTGAATACATTTGCCTGCCATGTGTGCTCCCCAGGCATAATCCGAAGCATCTGTTGTTAAAGTCTGCCTGGCTGTGGGAAGAGTGAAAGGCTGACCCTTGTTGAGGTGACATGCCTGTGCCCACCATCGAAACTCCTGTTGTAGGCAGGGAATTAGTGGTATTACTGTTTCCAAGCTGAGAGTGTGGAGTCCAAACACTTTTTAGGTACCATTGTAATTTCCTCATATGCAGTCTGGCATATGAAATTAGTAGTATGCAGGATGCCATGAATCCCAAGGCCTGCAGAATTTTTCTTGCAGGGAGTTGGGACTTTGTTGCCATCAATTGAAAATACTGAGTCAGTTGTCCTTGCTTGTCTGGCGTGAGATAAGCCATCTGGGCCGTTGTATTTAAGCTGGCACCCAGGAATATGATCTCTTGTGAGGGCACTAGTTTTGACTTCTTTTCGTTTACTGTGTACCCTAGACAAATTAACAACCTTTTTACAAATGCCAGATGCTTTAGAAGAATGTCCTTGCTCTCTGCTTGAATCAGGCAGTCGTCCAGGTATGGATATATATGAATTCCTTTTTGTCTGCAAAATGCAATTACTGGTGCCAGGCACTTTGTGAAGACCCTGGGTGCAGTAGATAAGCCAAAGGGCAGTGCAGAGAATTGGTAGTGCATTGAACCAGCTATGAATCTGAGGTATCTTTGCAATTTTGTCTGATAGGGACATGCAGGTATGCCTCTTTGAGGTCCAAAGTAACCAGCCAAGCTTTCTTGCCCAACATGGGAAGGAGCTGCTGTAGTATCAACATTTTGAATTTCGGAACATCCAGGTAAGTATTTAGAGTAGAAAGGTCTAGTATGGGTCACCAGGCTTTGTCCTTTCTGGGGACCAGGAAGAGTCTTGAGTAAAATCCTTGTCCTTGTTCCTGCTGTGGCACTTTCTGAATAGCTCTGATGTCCATGAGGGCTGTAATTTGCTTTTGTGCCTCTGCCCATTGATTTTGTCGCAGGTCTGGCATTCCTTTTAGCCTTGGTAAAGTGTGAAAGTGGAACCTGTAACCTTGAGACACAATATTCAGCACCCATTTGTCTTGGGTGATTGCTTGCCAGTTTTGTGAAAAAAGTGCTAGTTTCCCCCCTAAGGGAGCTGCCAAAAGGGAAGAGCTTGGCATTGGAAGGGGGGAGTCATTGGGACCGTTTCCTGTAAGGTTGTGACTTGTCCTCGCCTCCTTTTGGGGTTGAAGCACCCCACTGTCGTGGTCTGTAAGAACCTTGTGGCTGAGATCTGCCTTTTGGGCGTCTGTATCTGCCTCTTTGTGGCCTGTCTGACACTGGAAAGGACCAATTTATTTGTAGGCCAATTCCTGCTAAATCGAGGTGGCTGTACCTGTAAGAAATCCTTCACTGTTTGCATAGATTTTGCCTTATCTTCCATTTTCTTTAATACCTCTTCTGCCTTAACACCAAATAAAATATCTTGCTGTAAAGCAGCATCCAATAATTTTGCCTTAACATGATCTGGTAAACTTTGTTCTTTTAACCAAGCATGCCTTCGAATCACGGATCCTGAAACTGCTGCTCTACAAGAAGCCTCTAATGAATCAAAACCACATTGCAAAGTATGTTTTCCCACTTGTTCAGCTGCATGCAATAAATCCTGCATTTCCTTATAATCAGTTTGTTCTGCACTTGTACTCATTTTTTGTTTTAACTGAGACAGTAAATATTGTTGATATTTAAGCATGTGAAACTGGCAATTTAAAGCCCTCACTGCTAAAGTTGCAGAGGTGTAAACTTTCTTCCCCCATCTGTCTAATGTTCTAGAATCCCTGTCAGAGGGAACTGGATTTTTAGCCGTGGAAGCCTTTACCCCTTTGGGACTCTGGGAAACAGTTTCTGGGTCAGCAACAGGGTTTTTATAAAGAAATTTGTGAGAGTCAGGGACTCTGCAGTACCTGTCTAGCTTGACTGGAGCAGGGGGTAAAGAATCAGGATTTAAACTGGATTCAGAGAACACATTATCCAACACTGACGGAATAACAAGGAGCCTGTTCTGAGGCAATAAAAGAAAGTCTCTGAGCCTTTTCTTGGATTCTGAGTAATCCTGGCCTTCCCAATGGAAATGTTCCCTCATGGTATGTAAAGTTTCCCCAAAAGAGTAATCCTCAGGAGGAGAGGCTGAAGGAATTGATTCTTCAGCATCAGAGTCCTCATAGGGGGGTAAAGAGTATCCCTGGTCTGAAGAGGAATCAGAATATATAGAAACCTGGTCAGAGGAATCGTAGTCTGTATCCTGCCTAGGCCTTTTATCAGGAGGGGAATGGGAACCCCTGATCAGAGTAATTAAGTCTTCGGCCATTTTGAGCATCTGTTTTTTAGGCATAGAGGCCTGTCCAGGTGAATGCTGTACGTGCTTCTTTGTCTTTAATGTAGTTTTAAACTTGGCTGTAGTTGCAATGGTAAGTTGTGAAGGTCTGAAAACACCCTCAGAAGCCGATGCCTGCTCAGTGGCTCTGGACCCATTGGAAGGGTTAGTCTCCGTAGGCCCAACACCTTGAGTATCCAGAGGCCTAGGCACCTCCACGTGGGAGTCGGTCGCGGCCTGTGGCTCTGAGGTAGCGGGTGTCAGGGGCTGCGAAAGCACCTCACTGAGAACCGGCGAATCAGCAACTGGCCTAGAAGAGGCTTCGTCGTCAGTTTTGGGCCTCGGATGCCTGTCCTTATCCTTATCTTAGCATTTTTTGTGAATTCCGGTCGTCGGTTGTTCTGATGGCATGGTATAATTAAAACTTCGGCCAAAGTAATGGCAAGCAAAATCAAACAAACCTTTAATAGTGTGTTTGTTAAATCTAGCACAAAACCGACAACTAGTGACGTCGTGATCTGGGCCTAGGCATGGAATAAAGTAAGAATGAAAATCCATATGAGGTATTTGCTTCCCACAAGAAATACAATTATTAACTTTTACTGACTTCGGTCTGAGGCAAGAAAAAGTTTCCCCAAACGAGGTACTTAGCTTTATTGAAGACTTTGGTTCTGAAAATCGAATCTGATATCTCAGGAGTCGACCGGCACTTGCGAACTGCTTTTGCTTCGGGCACCGCGTGGCAAGAAAGACTGAAGAAAATGGCATCAGGGAGGAGGCGACAGCAACTGACACCGGACCAAGACTTTGGAACTCTGCCTGACTGCGGGACCGCCTGATGGCAGGATAACCCAAGTGTAATTTTTATTTTATTTTACATTTGTTGACCGGGCTAGTCTAGCTGGACATGTATCCGTTTTCAGTAGAGGCCCGGGGAGAAAAGCTCCAGTACAGGCAATAAACAATGATTTGGACAATAAAGCATTAATATGAGTAAACAATACAAGGTAAAAAAGAAAATTCAATTTCAACACAAAAGAGATACTAAAAATAGGAGATAAACTTATAATATGTACTGTAATGTAATGACTGCAGCAGTGAAACACGATGAACATCAGGGAAGGAAGTCTGAGGCAGGTGCCATGGAGCCAAGCGTGACACACTGCGCAAGAGTGGGTACCAGTGTTAGCGAGGCCAGTCTGGTGCAATTAAAATCGTCCTTGGCTTGTCCTGTTTGATCTTTAGTAGTACCTTGGAGAGCAGAGGCAGAGGAGGAAAGGCAAAAACTGTTTTTTTCCAGCTGAAGGCTAGAGCATCCACTTTCCAAGCTTGCTTGTGGGGAATCCTTGTGCAAAATTTGTCCAGTTGATGGTTCTGTGGGGTGGCAAACAGGTCTATATCTGGGCTCCCCCATTTGCTTGTCAACATGTTGAAAATCCTTGGTTCCAGTTTCCACTAGTGTGGGTCCATGAGGTTTCTGCTTAGTCCGTCTGCCAGTGTACTTAGTTTTCTTGGCAGGAATTGAGCTTGTAGATTCACTTGGTAGCTCAAGGCTGTGTTCCACAATGCCATAGCTAGTCTGCAGAGGGGGTAAGAATGTGTACCCCCCCTGCTTATTTATGTACCACAGGACAGTGGTGTTGTCCACCTTTACCATTAGTTGTCCTGGAAGAATGTGGTCCTTGAAGGCTGTCAGAGCATTCTGTACAGCTAACATTATCTTTTGATTTATGTGCAGGTGCATCTGATTTGGGTTCCATTTGCCCTGAATGCACTTCCATGCCATGTGAGCTCCCATGCATAGTCTGATGCATCTGTTGTTAAGATTTGTTTGGAAGGGGGTAATGTGAATGGTAGTCCCTTGTTTTAGTGGCAGGCCTCTGCCCACCAAAGGAACTGTAGGCACAGGCAAGGTAGGATAGGAATCCTTGCTTCCAGATCCTGTGAATGTTGATACCATTGTAGTTTCCTCATATGCAGCCTTGCATATGGAATTAGAAGAATGCATGAGGCCATGAACCCCAAGGCTTGCAGTATTTGCCTTGTAGATAGCTGGGTTTTTGTGGCCACTTGTTTGAAGTAAGCTGTCAAAAGTATCCGTTTCTCTGGCGTGAGGAAAGCCATCTGGGAAGCTGTATTCAAGCTTGCTCCCAGGAATATAATTTGTTGACAGGGTACCAGGTGGGATTTCTTTTCGTTTATGGTGAACCCCAGACAAGTCCGTACTCTCTGAACAAAGGCCAGATGATTGAAGAGAATGTCCTTGCTTTCTGCCCAAATTATACAATCGTCCAGGTATGGGTATATTTGAATATTTATTTGCCTGCAAAATGCAATGACTGGTGCTAGGCACTTTGTGAATACCTTGGGCTCAGTAGATAAGACAACGGGCAGTGAAGAGAACTGATAGTGCTTTGAAGCATAGGTATCTTCTGCAAGACTCCCTGACAGGGATGTGCAGGTATGCTTCTTTTAAGTCCAGTGTTGCCAACCATGCATCCTTGCCTAGCATAGGAAGCAGCTGGTGAAGTCAGCATTTTGAATTTTGGAATCACCAGAAAGGTGTTTAGAATAGAAAGGTCCAGGATAGGACACCATGTATTGCCTTTTCTGGGTACCAGGAAAAGTCTCTAATAGAAACCTTGTCCCTTTTCCTCTTCTGGTGCCAACTGAATAGCCCCATGTTTACGAGAGAGAGAACCTGATTTTTGGGCCTCTGCCCACTGATTTGGGGGTAGATCTGGCCACCAACTTGGTGCTGGTAACATGTAGAAATGAAATCTGTATCCTTGGGATACTATATTTAAAAACCCATTTGTCCTGGGTAATGAGTTCCCAGTTTTTGGCCGGCAGACCAATCTTTCCACCTAAAGGAGCATTCAGTTGGCAAGTGCTTGGAAGTCTTAAAAGCAAGTCATTGAGACAGTTTTCCATAGGGGGGAGTCTTCCTGCTCCCAGGCTTGGGTGCGGAAACCCCCCCACTGCTTAGTCTTGTGTGTCCCTTGGGAATGAAACATGGGGTTTCTGCTGTGTCTGGGTTTGGCTTAAGAAAGACCTGGAGGGGGCTGGAAAGGACCAATTTTTAGAGGGCCAGTGCCTACTAAATCTAGGAGGCTGAACTTGTAAGAAATCTTTAACAGTCTGCACAGATTTAGCTTTATCTTCCATCTTTTTAAGAACTTCCTCAGCCTTGTTGCCAAACAGGCGGTCCTGATTTAAGGGAGCATCGAACAATTTAGCTTTAACATGATCAGGAAAAGATTGCTCCTTAAGCCAACCATACCTTCTGAGCACAGATCCAGTAACACCAGCCCTGCAAGAGGCCTCTAATGAATCAAATCCACATTGCAAAGTATGTTTTCCAACCTGTTCAGCAGACTGCATTAAATCCTGTAATTCTTTATTTTCAGCGCAGTCAGGAATTAACATAATTTTCTGTTTAAGCAATCCAATAATACGTTGTTGATACTTTTAACATATGAAACTGGCAGTTTAAAGCCCTAATGACCAAGGCTGCAGAAGTGTAAACTTTCTTACCCCATCTATCCAGCGCCCTGGAGTCTCTGTCTGTGGGGGTAGGATTTTTAGCAGTAGAAGCCTTAATGCCTTTGGGTCCCTGTGAAATAGTCTCTGGATCCGCAATAGGATTTTTAAAAAGGAACTTGTGAGAATCAGGTTTTCTGGGAGCAGGAGGCAAAGAATCAGGGGTCAAACTAGATTCTGAGAAAGCATCATCAACAGTGTCTAGTACAGGAAGTATAGCTAAAGGCCTATGCTGAGGCAGGAGTAAGAAATCCCTAAGCCCCTCTTTTTTGAATCAGAAAAATCCTGGCTTTCCCAGTGGAAATGTTCCTGTAGAGTATGCAAGGTTTCACCAAAAGAAAAAACCTCTGGAGGGGAAGCAGAGGGAATAGAGTCCTCTGCATCAAAATCCTCATAAGTAGATAAGGGCAAATCCAGATCAGAAGAAATCAGAAAAATCAGAATCATGTTCAGAAGATTCACAAATAACTTCAGTCTTAGGTCTCTTAGAAGGGGGAGGTTGGCTTTCCCTGACTAGAGTTGTAAGATCTTCATAGGTTCATAGGTTCATACTAGGCTATCTGCCCTAGGGCATTTATAAGCCTAGCCAGAGTGTGTTTGGCTTTCGCCACCCATTTTAAATTAATTTTGCTATGCCCTTTTTTGAGGTTAGTATACTGTGCCTCTGTCTAACAGTGACACAGAAGTGATACCCGGGGTAAACCTACGATCTCCCATCCACTCATCAAGATTCCTCTTGAAGAGGGTCAATGAGGGACTCTGCCCAATCTGGACTGGGATTTTATTCCAGAGTGAAGGGAGCCTCTGGGTTATGAATCTGTCCCTCCAGCATGTCCTGTTTATTTCAGTGCTGAGGTTCAAGTCTCTCGAGCGCGTAGCTCGATGGGATTTGGATTTTATGAGGTGCAGCATGTCCATTAATTCCAGGTTGGACATGGCTTTATACGTCAGGCACAGATCGCCTCTGAGCAGGCAGTATGCCACTGAGTAGAGCTGGAGTTTCTTTAACCGGGCAGCATATGGCATCTGTTTGAGCCCTATGATCCTCTTGGTGAGGTACTTTTGGGGTCTTTCCAGTTGCTGCAGGTGTCTGGTAAGGTACATCCCAAAAGGGGCATTGTAATCAATTATGGGCCTGATTAGGGATGAGTAAAGAGGCACGATGACCTCCCCTGATCTAGATGCGAATCCCTTCATGATTAGGTGGGCTATATAAAATGTTTTTCTAACCACTTTGGCCACGTGGTTGTCAAATGAGAGATTGCTATCAACTTGGGTCCCCAGGTCCCTAATTACTTCTTCTGTACTTAATGGATTACCACCTATGTGGTAATTTGTGGGCACTTTGTTTTTGCCAAAGGGATGACTATACACTTTTTGGCGTTTAGCTTGAGGCCATGGCTCTGGCACCAGTTGTCTGTTTCTATGAGGCCCTTTTGGAAGATGCTTGTGTCGGCTGGAGAGTCGATTATGGCACCCAGTTTGCAGTCATCTGCGAACTTAGTCAGCCACAGTCCCTCCGTGTTGGCCTGTACCTCTGAGAAATATATACCGAACAAGAGAGGTCCCAGGACTGAGCCTTGGGGGACGCCACTTGTAACTGGTTTGGAGTCTGACATGGCTCCAGCAATTCTAACCATGTGGGTTCTGTCCTTGAGCCAGTTTGCAACCCATCTAGTGACATAGGGGTTTATATTTAAGCTGGTGAGCTTATCTATAATGCCTGAGTGTGGTATTGTATCGAAGGCCTTTGCGAGCTCCAGGTAGGCTGTGTAGACCACCTTCCCCTCGTCAATGGCCTTGGTGACTATTTCAAAGAAATCAACCAGGTTTAAGAGGCAGGATCTGCCCTTAAAGCCGAACTGGGTAGGATCCAGTGTCTGTAGGTCCCCAATATCTTTATTTATGAGGTCCATGATGATCCTTTCCATAGCTTTGCAGACCAAGCTAGTCAGGCTTATGGGGCGATAGTTTCCAGGATCCGTTGAGGCACCACCTTTGTGGAGAGGGACCACTGTTGCTGTACGCCACTCTTTGGGTACATATCCTGTAGTAAGGCTGAGATTGAACAGTAGTTTTATGTTTGGGTTTAGCTCTTCTTGGAGTCCATGTAGGACGCAGCCCGGGACACAGTCTGGTCCCATTGACACTGGGTTTTTTTGCTTTGGAGAGGGCAGCTCTTACCTGAGCATCTGAGATGTCAGGGGGGCAGCACTCTACTGGGATAAATTTTTGCCCTTTTGGTGGGGGAGGGGGGGGGGGGGGGATTTTGCGCTGAACCTGTCAGCTAGGATGTTGGCAATGTCTGTGGGTTCGGTGTATTTTTTGTCATTTTGGACTGATTCTGAGCATATCTGGGAATTCCCACCCAGGTTCCTAACATAACTAAAGAAAGCCTTGTGATTATCCTTCGTGTCCTGTGCAATTTTTCTCTCAAAGCTGGCCTTAGACGATTTTATGAGTCCCCGTAGTTTTTTGCTTATACTGATCAGAGATTCCTTCCCTTTTTGGGATTTTGCTCTATCATGTAGTAGCTTCCTCCTTCTATTGTATAGTTTGTTTATGGCTGGGGTCCACCAGACAGGACGTCTGCCTTTGGAGGATTGGGTCTTGGTTTTATTTGGGATTGCATGATCCATGCATTCCTGAAGGTGTTCATAGAATGCGTTTATAAAGGATTCTGCGGTCTGGGCCATATTTTTCACAGGCCCGGGGGCTTTGAAGGATTCCACTTCGGTTTTGAGGAGTGTGAAATTTGCTTTAGAGAAGCTTTTCACTGTGGTTTTCAGGGCAGGGGGTGAAGTCGGGATGTGAATATCCAGTGAGATTAGTTTATGGTCTGATCTTACCAGTGAGGGATACACTTCTGGTCTGGAGCATAGAGTCCCCATGTTGGTGATGATCAGGTCCAGTATGTTTTCCCCTCTTGTGGGAGTGGTAACAAGTTGTTCCTTAACATTTGAGTTTATAAATTCTAGGAACCTTTGGGCTAGCGTGTTGGAGCTAGAGTAATGCTCCCAGTCTATGTTTGGGTAGTTGAAGTCGCCCAATATAATGGTGTTTGGAGAGACTTTCATATTTTCCAGTGTTCTCAGGAAGGCCGAGTGGGGTTCCAGGGTTTGGGAGGGTGATCTGTAGCAGGCTATACACTGGAAGGCAGTTTTACCCACTGTTAGTTGCACATGGATAGTCTCTGAAGCTTCGTGCTGTGCCACCAACCTGGGGGTGTGGGTATCTTTGACGAATATTGATACTCCCCCTCCTTTTGTAGTACGGTCCAAGTTTTGGGGCCGAAAAGCATGGTATGAGGTATAACCTGGTAGTGCCGGGGTGCTCTCGGGAGCCTTGAACCAGGTTTCTGTTACTGCACAGATATCGATGTTCTCCATGCTAAGGAGAGTTTCGAGTGCGTGCATCTTGAGGTTTAGACTTCTGGCATGGAGTAGCATTACTCTTAGTTTCTTATCCCTTGTGATACCTATGGAGGTGGGTTTGTCTTTTGAGCCTTGCCTAAAAAAGGCACTATGGGGGTAGCAAGAGCCTTTGCCAATATCCGAAAGCCCAGGGGACAGGTGCAAGCCGTCCCTAGCGAAGCATCGTGGCTTGTCGAGCATGTCATCCCAGGCTGACAGGCATTGGATCCCCTTTGAATGACACCAATACTTAAGCCAACTGTTGAAATTGATCATCTTGTCTTCATATTGTGGCATCATTCTTGGTGAGGGTAAGATGCTACTCAAGGTCAGGGTCATACCGGCCTGGGCTACATGCTCAGAGAGCTCCTCTATGTCTCTTTTCATGTAGTCCAGGGAGGTACGTCTCAGGTCATTCACACCAGCATGGACAATGACTGAGTCATATTTGTACTTGCCTTGGAGTGACCTGAGTGCTTGTGTTATGTGGCGGATTCTAGCGCCCGACAGGCAGCTCACTGTGACCTTCTCCTTGTTCAGCCTGGTGAGCGGGACAACAGTGTGCCTGACGATAGAGTCACCTATTACAAGTGTATCAGGTGTGTTGTTTAGCCTTAAGGGCTGTGACTGTTCGGCACACTGGCTTTGTGAGCTATGTGTTGCACGAGTTTTATTTTGGGGTAGCGGTTGCTTGGGTGTCTGCTTTGGAGGTCTCTGCTGCTTAGGCAGATTTTTATTTAGAGCCTCAGTATGTTTTGTGTGTTTATGTGTTTGGTTTGCTGTCGTGGTAGGTCTATGTGAGATTGGAATTGTAGTGAGTGTGGTTTCCTTCTCCTCCTGACTGGTTTCGGCAGTACTGAGTTGAGAGAGCTTAGCCTCCAGTATGGCTATATGGTTGCATCTCTCACATGTGTTGGAATTTGTTGGGAGGAGGAGAGGGTTGTCTGTGTACATGAGGCAGTTGTAACATTGCCTCAAGATTCCCAGATTCACCAGCTGGACCGGAGAGGAGATTGACAACTGACCTTTGGACATGCTAGAATAGTGTTGGGAATTCCTTTATAACTGAAAAAAAAGAGCCAATGGGGAACAAGGTACTCAAGGGGAGTTTGTGAGGGTGCAGTGCTTTTAATATTTTAGTGCTGACTTATATAATTGCTTTAGTGAGCAAGTGCCAGGTAACTTAAATGCAATGTGTTTCAGGTAACTTAAATGCAAAAACGACAAATAGTAACTTTCTTTCAAGTGAAACAAGGAAATAAGTACAGTACGCAATGCAGACATCACTAGGGATCCACAGAAGCGCTGAAAAGCCGCGTTTTAAGTGGAATTAGCGTTTCAGGGAAATAACGAGCAAAAAACAAGCAGCATACAAATAAAGCTAGATTCAGCAAGCCTGGATCTAGTCTATGCTACAGCAAACAAGGTATACCAATTTCAGTAAGAAACAGTTCAAATATGCAGGCACTATAAGCCTTTAACCAGAAATTCCCAGCCCAGAAGGGCAGAGTCCAGCCTCTCCTCCCACAAGAGTGCAGACCACGAACCTTCTTAATGTAAAATAATTGGCCTGAAGCCCAAGTGCTTAAACCAGAACTAATACACTTTTAGAATAACAGACACTGAGCCCTCAATCAGCAGTTCACAACTTAGAAGGATGTAAGCTACCTGTCCTGCCACCACAGTGCAGGCCACAAACCTTCCTAATGTAAAACAACTGGTCTGAAGCCCAAGTGCTTAATCCAAAAGACTTAGAATGATAGCTACACTTTAATCAAGTTGCTACCAAGCAGTAATAAATACAATTGAATACTTTAAAGAATGCCTGGATTAGTGCTCAGGTTATACAAACAAAGCTAGATTCAGCAGGCCTGGATCTAGTCTATGCTACAGCAAACAAGGTGTACCAATTTCAGTAAGAAGCAGTTTAGATATGCAGGCACTATAAGCCTTTAACCAGAAATTCCCAGCTAGAAGGGCAGAGTCCAGCCTCTCCTCCCACAAGAGTGCAGACCACGAACCCTTTTAATGTAAAATAACTGGCCTGAAGCCCAAGTGCTTAAAACAGAATTAATACACTTTTAGAATAACAGACACTAAGCCCTCAAATCAGCAGTTCCCAACTTAGAAGGATGTAAGCTACCTGTCCTGCCACCACAGTGCAGACCACAAACCTTCCTAATGTAAAACAACTGGTCTGAAGCCCAAGTGCTTAAACTAAAAGGCTTAGAATGAGTTACACCAAGCAGTAATAAATACAACTGAGTACTTTTAAGATGACGCAAAAGCAAAATAAAGTAGGAAGAAACACAAATACAGTAAAAACAGATTTTTTTTTTTTTTTTTGAGTGAGCAAATGAGATGGGCCCGGGAGTTACAGGACAGAAACAACTGCAAATGCAGGCCTTCAAATCAGAAAGTTGAGAGAGATGGAAGACCACCCAAACGGCCAATAACTACAAATTCTGGGCCAGAACCACTCCTTATGTGGTGGACAGGTTACCTAGTGCTTACCACTCCCACTGATAAGCTAGAAGGCTTCCCTCCAACACAGAAAGGCTTGGGGGCTCAGAAGCTTCCAAATAGTCCTGGATACAGCAAATCTGTATCTGGAACACTAATTACAGGAAAGGTAGGAAACAGGCTTACAATTTTTTTTTTCAGAAAAGTAGCAAAAACAGTAGTAAAAACAATTCACATGCAGTGCAAGCTGGCACACTTGAGTATGTAGCAATATTAGTCCACACACAGTTTGAAAAAATGTAATTAAATTAAAAAGGACTAAAAGCAAGTGCAGAAAGGGTTTATTAGGTAGAATGTGGTAAAGAGATGGGACTGGGGAGTGTCCTAGATCAAATCTACAGTGGGGCGGGCACTGCAAAAGCCACCAAATTTAAACTACTACCAGAACGGGGGGGGGGGGTTTCAACAGAGATGTGAGGAATCAGAGTGCAAATTATAAAACCCAAAAAATATATACTGATCTCTGTATATTTGCAGAACACTAAGACAACAGATATCTAAGCAACAATTTAGCTCTATAATACAGAATAATGCAGAAAAATATACTCAGCTCTATATATCTGCAGAAAGTCTTGTAAGGCTGCTCCACTTTAAATGCAGACTGCTGCTATTAGTCTTATAATTTGTTTTTCAGGCATAGAGGCCTGAGCATGCGGCCTGGGTGTCGGTTCCTTAGGCATGGTTCGAGATTTTGGCCTAAATGAAGAGAGAGACATCGGTTTAATATGCAAGTCCGTAGGCCTGAATACACCCTCAGATGCCGGTGCCTGCACAGCGGCTCCGGACGCATCCAAGGTAGAGACATCCGCAGGTTCCACAGTTGAATCATTTTGCAGCATACCAGTCTCTGAATGGGTCTCAGTAGAGGCCTGCACGTCAGAAGTAGCAGGTATCAGGGGCTGCGAAAGCGCCTCACTGAGTACCGGCGAACTGGCGACTCGCTTAGGAGAAGTGTCGGCAGCTTTGGATCTTGGCGGCCTGTCACCGTCTTTGCGTTTTTTCGGAATCCCGGTAGTCGGAAGGCTAACCAATGACATTTCTGGATAATTAAACAGAGAACCGAAATATTTAGAAGCGAAAATATACCAATGACGGATAGTGCGCTGTTTAAATAAAGCACAAAACCGACAGCAAGGCACGTTGTGGTCAGGGCCTAGGCAATGAATATAGTACGAATGAAAATCTTTGTGAGGTATTTGCTTTCCACAAGTAATGCAATTATTAACTTTTACTGACATCAGTAAGGAGCAAGAAAAATTTTCCCCAACGGGGTACTTAGCTTTAGTTGAAGACTTTGGTTCTGTAACTCGAAAACAAAAATTTCAAGAGTTGGCTGACTGGCACTTGCAAACTGCTTCTGGCACCGCAGGGCAAGAAAAACTGATGTAATGGCGTTGGCTGCATGTTTTATACCCCTGACGACCTGACATCATGGAAGAAGGGACAGCAACTGACGCAGGACCCAAGACTTTGTTAATCAGGCAGACTGAGGGCTACTGCAAGCAGATAACCCAAATGTAATGACTGAAACAGTGAAACACGAAGAACATCTGACTAATCTCACCACCCCACAAGGCCACATCATTAATGATGCAGACCAAAGGGATACTTCATGATGGGCTCACCTGCACCCTTTAGGAGATTTAATAATATCTCCCCTCTGAAGAATGGGCCATTATCACTGGCTAGTCAAAGCAAAGTGCATATCCTGATCAAGGTACAACACGCCATTTGCTTGATACATTGACATGCCAGTGATCACATGACCTCCACTCCCAGGATGAACACACTGGCATTGGACCTCTTCTTCCTGTCTTCTGCTAGGCCATTATTTAGTCATTGGTCCTTTGGGCCCCAGTCAGGACTTAGTCTCCCTCCATCATGGAGCCAACACTGGCATCTGTAGCATAACTAGGGTGAGGCAAGAGAGGTAACTGCCCTAGGCGCAAAGTATTGGTGAGCACAATCAGCATTCTAGATCTCTTTAGTGCTGTAGCACTCGGTGTGTGTCTAAACTGCACAAGTTGTTTACTCCATTGCAGCAAGCAGTCATCAGCAGTTTAAAAAAGAAAAGAAAAGAAAACATCTCACTTTTTGTTTTATTTCTTTTTAAACTGCAACTTAAGCACTGAAGTGCTCTGTGCAGGCAAGGCATAAACTGTAGCAAATGTATGTCACATCTGTAGCAAGTAGTTTGCTACAGTTTAAAGAAATTTTTTTTTTGTTTCTAGTAAAATGTGCAGATACCAAATAGCTGGGGCAGGGGGAGGGAGTATTGTGCATCTGGCCTGGTAGGTGTGCCAGCAGAAGATACAACATTCTCTTCAATGGAAGAGCTAGAGGAGGAGGTGTGGCTCTGACTGTAATAAGCCAATGGCGTTTTTTGCACTTCACCAGAAGAGACAAGGAGGGGAGTTGAATGTAACTAATAGAGATCAGCTAATTACTAAGAGCTTTTTTTCATCTTTTTTTGCTCTTCACTTGAAGAGCTTAGGGGGTAGGGGAGGGGGGAGGAAGCTGGTTTGTTAAACAGGCACAGAGCGCTGGTTCTTCGAACCAGCATAGGGTGCTGACTAGCATAGTGTCACATCTGCTAGACTATCTCCTGCCATGTGACAAAGTAATATTTGTAATCTTTCATACATATTTATGTTAAGAGCAGTGGCATAATTACTGAATTTGACTACCCATCACTGCCTGTGTGGACCTATGTTATACGTACCACAAACTGCTTCAAAAGAATAGCAGGCTTGTACTAGCCACTGACATTTTCTTTCATTTTACAGTTACTGCCTGCCTTCCTTTTATTAACTTTTAATATATTTGCATTCTCAGTGTCGCTTTTTATTTTCTTTACAAAACTGCCTGAAAATGTATTTAACTTCTATTTTCTTGTTTGAAGCCTGTGTTTTCTGCTTTTCTATTGCAGAAAACTTTTTTTACTTTTAAAATAAGTTTAATGTTAACATTTAACATGTTACTAGAATCCTTCTATGGAATAAACCTCCTCACTATCAGTTTGTCTGATGTCACGTAAGAAATTTTATAACCATTTACTACTGATGGATGGTCACTGAAAACCCCATGCTCACAGGTACAACACACAATATAGGAGAGTTTTTTTTTTTTTTTGCATCAAATCAAAACACATAAGGGTAGGAGACAATGGAGTTTTGAAGGTGCACACCTTAAGAAAGCTATTTAGCTATGCAAATTATGAATTTGTTATTTCACTCACTTCCTGACTGATTCTTAGTTTCAGCAGCCTGCAACAGATGGTCTCATCCAGTCAGTGTGTCTAAATATTTACGTTGAAGAAAAGGTCTTAGGTCTTCCACAGGCAGTAGGGAGTTGTCCTTCATGTAACAATCTGTTTTAGGGTGCCCGACCTTCATACTGGTGACCAAATCTACCCTAGTCACACAGGAGTGGCCTTAGGTCAACTGGTGCCCTAGGCAAAAGGGCTCCACAGCGCCCCCCACCACAACACTTGGTGCCCCTATCCTGGTCTACCTACACCAAATAAACATTGGAAAAGCGCCCCTGCTAGAGTAGCGCCCTAGGCGGCCGCCTAGCTGGCCTATGCCTAAGGCCGGCAGTCACATCACACTCTTGCTTAATTGATGACCCTTACTTTGGGGGCACATTAGAGTAAAAAAGTGAGCAATTTAATTGAAAGGTTTTTGCTGTTCAATTTCAACATCACACCACATAGCCTGCTTAGGCGGAACCTCCAAAACATTGTAAGGAAATATAACACTGGCTGACTAAACTCAAGGTCAAGGGTGGGAGGACACGTGTAAATGCCATCTGAGTGGTAGGCAGGAGTGAGACAAACTAGGACAGACTACATCTTGATAATGGAAGCTGGCTCTGGGAAGAGTACTGTCATCTCACTGCTGGGAAGTGGTCCAAAACTTATACTGAGGAATGGGGAGTGAAAAGTACCATCCATCATACTCAAACAAAAAACATATGTTCTTGCATCTCTCTGCAGCTATCCCAGGTGTTGCCCCAAACAGGTGTGGAAATACAGGTCCTGAACCACATGCGATATTACTGGAGTTTGTGCCACACAAGAAAGTCACCTCTATGACACTGCAAGCTGCAGAAAGTTAAACACGGTCTGTTTGAGAATATGTACATAGCAGCTACTTGGAGTACTCCACCTTCTTAGACAGCAAGACTGCAGTGTTTGCTAGTGTACCACCCACTAGTGTAGTTCTTCTGAGAAACTTCAATATTCACACTGAAATGTGGCAAAAGAGGTAGCGCAAACACCTTTGGAGCTGGAAGAACAGAAGGCTGTGGGTTCTAGTCTCATTCTCCCACTCCAGGTAACTGTAATGCTGGAGCTACAGTGCAGCATTAGTTGGAGTAGGTGCAGCAGGAACAATGCTTTGGATAAAATATTACACCAAAATTCTACCTGAGTTGGTGCTAGCTCAGGTGGATGTGAAAGAAAGAGTAAGTGAAGTTCCCTGATGCCCTGGAAAAATTTTGCCTAGTAGCAGAAATGTCACATCAGGTCTCAAAAACAGTCAACTAGCCTAGCGGGACTAACCAGAACAACAAAGGATAGACAGATTGATAATTGGGAAAGTTAGGTCATAAATGGCTTGGGTTTAAAAAGGCTCTAGAGCAGTTAGCCTAGTAACCTTCTATGATAAATAATATCTAGAGAGGTAAGAATGGTAGGAAGAGCTTTGCCTTTTCCGAATTAGAATGATGAACTTTTGTGCTAGTTACTGACAGCCTATAATGAACACTACATATGAAAACAAAGTTTCTTATAAGTGCAATCTGTACCACAACACCGTGGGTCAAAGGTTCATAGGTAGGTACTAGGCTATCTGCCCAAAGGCATTTATAAGCCTAGCCAGAATGTGTTGGCTTTCGCCGCCCCCTTGGATTAGTTCCCTGTGCCTCTGTCCAGCAGAGCCACTGAAGCGATCCCTGGGGTAAACTTTCCGTTTCTCATCCACTCGTCAAGGTTTCTCTTGAAGAGTGTTAGCAAGGTGCTCTGCCTAATGTAGATTGGGATCTTGTTCCAAAGCATGGGAAGTCTCTGGGACAGGAATCTATCCCTCCAGCACGTCCTATTTATTGTTTGTGGTGAGGTTTAGATCCCTACAGCGTGTTGCTCGAGGGGATAAGGTTTTCTTTAGGTGGAACATGTCAATCAATTCTGGGTTGGACATGGCCTTGTATGTCAGGCAGAGTTCACCTCTGAGTAGGCAGTATGCAACCGAGTAGAGCTGGAGTTTCTTCAGTCAAGCTGCTTAGGGCATCTGTTTGAGGCCAGTGATCCTCTTGGTGAGGTACTTCTGTGGTCTTTCCAGCTGTTGCAGGTGTCTTGTAGGGTACATCCCAAATGGGGCATTGTACTCTATGATGGGTGTGATGAGTAGAGGGGCACAATGACCTCTTTTGATCTGGATGCGAACCCTTTTGTGATTAGGTGGGTCACAAAGAAGGATTTTCTAGCCACTTTAGCAATGTGATTATCAAAGGAGAGATTACTATCTACTTGGGTCCCCAGACTCCTTTTTACATCTTCCGTATTTAGGGGACTACCAGCTATGTGGTAGCTTGTGGGTGCTTTGTTTTTTCCAAAGGGGATGGACTATGCATTTTTTGGTATTTAGCTTGAGGCCATGATTTTGACACCAGGTATCCATCTCAGTGAGACCCTTTTGGAGGATATCTGTGTCAGCCGGAGAGTCAATTATAGCCCCTAGTTTGCAGTCTCCTGCGAACTTGGTCAGCCATAGTCCTCCTGTGCTTGCCTCTACCTCTGAGAAGTATATGCCGAACAGGAGGGGTCCTAGGACTGAGCCCTGAGGAACGCCACTTGTAACCGAGTCGGACCTAGCTCCCACAACTCTCACCATGTGGGTTCTGTCTGTGAGCCAGTTGGCAACCAATCTTGTGATGTAGGAGTTTATGTTCAGGCTGGTGAGCTTGTCTAGAATACCAAAATGGGGAATTGTGTCAAAGGCCTTTACGAGGTCTAGATAGGCTGTGTGTACCACCTTTCCCTAGTCTATAGCCTTGGTAACTGTCTCAAAGAAGTCCACCAGGTTTAGGAGGCATGATCTTCCCTTAAAGCCGAACTGGGTAGGGTCCAGTGTTTGAAGGTTCCTAATGTCTCTGTTAATGAGTTCCATGATGATATGCTCCATAGCCTTGCAGACCAAGCTACTCAGGCTTATAGGGTGATAGTTCCCAGGGTCTGTTGTGGAGCGGAATAACCGTTGCTGTGCGCCACTCTATGGGTACGTAGCCTGTGGAGAGGCTGAGTTTGAACAGTGTGTTTAGGTGAGGGGTTAGTTCATCTTTGAACTTATGTAGGACGCAGCCTGGGACACCGTCCGGTCTCACTGATGCTGCGTTTATGCTTTGGAAAGGGCTGTTTTAACCTGAATGTCTGTGATTTCAGGGGCTCTACATTCTT